>NW_020955995.1:9588-42608 GCF_003031625.1 Empidonax traillii | reverse complement strand
AAGTATGAATTAGTCTCCCTAAATCTCTCCAGCATATGACTGTCCTTCCTATTCCTTATTAAATACAGATTCCTTAGATAATGAAGTCAGGTGAGTACCTCTGGAAGAATAAGTATCTGAGAATTTATATATCTGAAGGACATACTTTAAGTCACTGCTCATTCTATGCTATATTTACATCTAGTAAAAAAATTTCTTTTAATGTGGTACCATTGATGTCATTCCTTTGTGTTAAAGAAAGGAGTACTAAGAGTAGATGCATGAGTACTTTTTCTATGAGTACTTTTCAATGCATGCTACATTTCCTGCACACTTCACCGCTGTAATCTCATTTCTAAAGCCCAGAGCAAAATTTTCCACATGATAAGATAACTTCCAATTTTCAATCAGCACATACACAGTGATGAAAAGTTGACAGCTTTCAGGTGCAACACACAGAATGGATCCATCCCACACAACGTGCCTACTGGACTTATTGTTTTTCCCTTTTTGTCTTTTTTTTCTTTTTGTTTCAGCACAGCAATGCACCCTGAGCATAGAAGACAATCCCGAAGTAGGAATTAGACATTAAACTCAGTATTTCAGCATTTTCTAGTTTTCTGATAGGGGCTTATTCAAAGAACTCATTCTGTCTTCCTGCTGCTAGAATGAACCTCAGCATGCTTGTATTGCTTCTTGTCTTCAGTCTTTTATAATTCATAATAAGTAACAGTATAAAAAATACAGCCGATGCTTTTATTTGTCACTTGATTATATTAATCATGGTTATTATCTAGATCTGTAAAGGATCTTGGAAAGAATGCACTGTGCAACAAGGGAAAATACATTAAGTAAGATCAGAGACATAAACAATGATTTGAAGAATGGGGCCTAATTTTTATGTCTTCACCTGACAGTAAGACTGCTTTCTATTTTATTATTGTGATGCATATAAAGAGGTTCTCTTTTTGAGCAACAATTTAGTTAGCTGATCCCTTTGTTCACTTATATGAATAAAACCAGAACTTCAGAAACTCAAGATCTGATACTCTTGAGCTCACTGTTCCATAGACCTCAGACACTGATAACTGGGTTGAAAAAAATAGAAAGAAAAGACTACCAGTGAGATAATTTAACAACAATAATAATAATAATAATACAACAACGACAAGTAATAACATCCCAGGAAACTTTATGAAATTCATACTACTTAAAAAGATCTACCAAAATTATTTATTTCAAAATCTTTATCTTTAGATGAAGACAGTTTAGAAGGAAACGAGAAGGAAGGAAATAATGAAAAATGAAAGATTGTAGAATGAAATGGAGAAAAGACCTTTACAAAGGAAGACAAATTGTTTGACATTGAAACAAATGTCATAAATGGGTATAGTCACCATACAATTTTAGGAATGCATACATTTAATCAATCAGAGGCTTTTAGTCTGTTTTGACAGTCATAAGACTTCTTGCTTTCAAAAAAAAAAAAAAAAAAAAGAGAAAAAAATAACTGGGACGTGTCTGAGTAATACGGAATAAGTTATTTCCAAAACCTTGGTGGCCCTAGTGGGGGGCCTTACTGATCTACCAGATAGCAACAAGGAAAAAAACATCTTTTCAATGCAAGTGAGGATCAGACAAATCAAAATACATTTATATCCATTATATCTGAATGAAATATGACAAGTGTTATCACCTGACATTTTGTTTAGCTGGTTCTTGTTGGGTTTGGATAGCATTTTGTAGGGATTAAAAGAGCAGGTATATTTTTTATGTTTTGTTTTATTCAGTGCCAGTTAGTAGCACAGAAGGAGAAAATCTCAAGCAAACCGAAAATACTGCTAAAAATATAAGGTCAAGCCATTAAATATAATTGTGACAATAAACTTCTTTACGTCTGTATAATATATTCCATGTACTATGTAGTGTGTTCTGGGTTTTAGGGAGTCTCTATGTACCCCAGACCCTCAGATGAGGTTTATTCTCATGAGCTAGATAATCTAAAGTGGTTTTGATGTTGTTTGTTTTTTTTTCTGCAGTACATTCCAAGAAATTACAATGACCTTCTTACAGTTTCCACCAAAAAAATTCAATCTCAGTATCTCATAGTCTGAATGTGAATGTAAACTCCTGTTTTTAAAGAAGCATAAATTAAAAATTACTCCCATAAATACTGTGGTCATTAGTATTGTAGTAGTGATTAGTAAAATCCAAACCTCTTTTAATGGTTTAAGAAATGGGATATGGTAATAGTTATATAAACAATTATTAGATCCATAAATCAGGATTTTTAATGATTTCAGATATGAGTAATTCTTTTAAAAGTATTGTATTTAAAATCCTGTTTCCTTTAATAGAGAAAGTTTTGGTTTAGTATTTACAAGATACCATCAACAGCAACAATAAATTATAAACAGTCACACACTTGCTAATGAAATTTTTAGACACCCAATGTTTAATGAAAAAAGGTTTAATAACAATACTTTCCTAAAGCTAAATAATAGGCTTTCTGTAAAAAAAATTAGTTTTCAGGTTTAAAAACTGGACTGTGAAAGCTTAAAATGTTACATATTTAGTAGCCTTTCAATTAAGAATGATACCCAAATGATTGAGAAATTGCAGTCCATTGTATGAGAAATGGCATTTCAATCTTTGAGAACTGAAAAGAACTCATTATAATCATATTCTAGATTTTTAATTCTTGATTTATTGTATCTGCAAATATATTTCTACCTGAATGATAATTTTTACAGTTTATCACTTAAAATAATTTTTCTATTCTGGTAGTTTTAGTCCATATTGGTAATATTAACACTTTTTTAAATAATAGGAAAAATAATTTTTTTTGAAACCAACATTATTATTTTTCATAAGCACTATTTTTTGATAGAAATGCTTGTATTTCTATATATTTCTGCAGAAAACTTGCATTGTAAACCATTGTTTTCTTCAAAAATTTGCAGATTGCATAATCTAACTGCATTATTTAATAGCTCTTACTGAAATTTAAAACTTTGACCAGTTGGCTCTATTATTCTGGCTTATATAATACCATCAAAACACTGTAAATGGTTATTTGAATGCTGCCTGTATCATACACTAAATTTTGTTTAAGCTTCACTGCCTCGTAACAGCATCCAACAGCAAGTGGAGCTCTAAGACAGGTTGGAGTAAGCTGAGAAATTCTTGAGAGAAGATTAGAAATACTATAAGGAAAAGATAGAGTTTGGGGAAAAGATTTGGAACGGGGGAGGGACATAGCTGTTATTCACCATAACTGAGGCAGCCAGAGATGTTTACAAAGTACATGAAAAAGATGAAAAAAGTGTAGGAGATTATGAGAAACAGCCAAGTGACTACATAGAAATGATCCAAGCACTTTAAAAAAAAAAATCAGGCTTACATCTCAAGAGAGATGTGCCAAATAGCTACGAAAATCTCCTAGATATGATAAAGTATGTCGAGAGTGGTTGAAATAAATAGTAAATCAGATGTAGATTGATCTATCTAGGATATAATAGCACCTGTGAATTACAAATATAATTTATGTTCAGGTAAGTCTGAGAAAAGGACTGTATGAAGGGATAGTATACTGATTTTCACTCAGAGGTATGAAGATTGTAATAAGTAATTTTTTCTATACAGAAATAGTCTTGAACTAGCCCATTTTCCCAGTCTTCTCTGGATTAAATTCAAGATGGCGATTCTGACCCCAATCATGAAAAGTCTGTGATCTAGCAAGAAACACATTTATAATATTAATTATCATTGTCATTGAGGTTTGGATTTACAGATTTTAAGAACACTTTCTGTTATTTAGATCTGTATCTAGCATTTAGGTAAATGAATAGTAGAGCACTGTGAAACATTGATTACAACACAAAATTATTTGACATATACTGATTTTGAATTTAATTTGCTCATACAGCAGGAGAAGCTTTATTTCCAGCCACTGTAACCTGTTTTGGAGGATGTAGCATGCACTCCTTTCCTGATCAAAGGCTACTTTGTTCACCAAGACCACATACTTATGCATATGAGAAATATGCAAGTAGAGACATTTGTTATATGACTGTATTGGTAGACAAGATTTGTTATTGCAATGTATTATTTTATATACATTCTGGATGCAAGAGGAAATTGTTTTTAAGGCAAGTAAGACAATGAATAGCTACACCAGAAGCAGAAAGGAATAAATAGCTCTATCCTGTCTCAGTACTTGGATCATCAATTAATCCTGAAGAGGTACATTTACACTGTAGATGGCTTTGTTACTAGCTTGTAATAGAGGAAACTTCTGAGTTTGATGCAGCTTAAACAGACCAAATTGAAAACCTGAGAGTCCTTTTCATAAAGATTGGCAAAATTAATCAAAGATTGAGAAACCAGTCAACATACAGAACTCAAGTTGTTAGTGTTTAGCACATCTTGCCCCAGACATTTTCTTTAACTCCTGCACTCAGCTCAGGTTTGAAAGGATGTCTTTGTTCTCGTTCAGACTTCATAGCCCAATTCAAACAGATCAAGATCTTTACATTTTCTTTGTGCTAGATGAATTCAAAATAATTCTTTTTTCCTTCTCAAAACACAATATCTTAGTAGTATTATCAAATTTATTGGAAATCATGTGGAATGGATCATATGAAGCCACTGATCTTAAAAAATAACTCTGGGACTATCTCATTTGGTTAGAGCATGGTGCTAATAATACCAAGGTTGTGAATTTGATCCCTGTGTGGGTCATTTACTTAAGAGCTGGACTCGATGATCCTTGTGGCTCCTTTCCAACTCAGGATATTCTGTGAAACGGAACTGTCTACTGAACAAAGAGAGGTATTCTGATAGAAAACAGACTAAATTAATGTGAGTTATTAAATATTTTTTCAGTGTATTTGGTAGTCCTTTCTAAAAAGGTCTACCACATCATTAATTATTTCAGTGAATTTTTTTTATCCCAAAATATATATTATTAGAATATTTACTAACCTTGCCCATGCAGCCGAAAAGATTATGATAAATGTACTAAAATAAGTTGAGCATACTACTATGGTAATGACCAATCTTAATCTTGCCCTTCTTATAATGTCTGATGGTGTTTTTTTTTTTTTTTTTTTTTTTTTTTTTTTTTTTTTTTTTTTTTTTTTTTTTTTTTTTTTTTTTTTTTTTTTTTTTTTTTTTTTTTTTTTTTTTTTTTTTTTTTTTTTTTTTGTTGGGTTGGGTTGGGTTGGTTTTGTTGTTTGTTTTTTGTTTGTTTGTTTGTTTTGTTTTGTTTTTTGTCCAAGAAAGGGATTCTTTTTGTTGGTATCTTAAAATGACAAAACTTTATTTTTTTCGTTTCTTGTCTATGAATATTCAATTTTGGCAGAGTGAAAAAACAAATTTGGTTAGAAAGTAAAGTCGCAAGCAATGAACAACAAGAACAAATAACAAATCAAAATTAATTTGTCTCATGTTGAAGTCAAACATTTGTTTAAGGAAACCCAACATCCTCAGCAATGTATTGTGTACAGTGTTATTTAAAGAGGAAGGAATGTTCTGTCAAAAGGCAGGAATGAGTGTACAGTGAAGATACTTTGTTTTCAGCTATGGGAATTGTTAAGCAGAAAAGATTAGCACTAATCTTACAGTACAGAAGTGTGAGTGGGGAAGCAGGATCAAAAGATTCAGTGAAGGTTTTTTTTTTCCCCAGTGTAACCTGTTAGATAGAAATATATCTATAAATTCATATAGGAAGGTATGCCAGTTTCTTTCAGTTAAACAGGAATAGAACAATTTGGGCTAATATTTTTAGCTACTAAAGTTTCTTTGCTACTAGTAGTTTCTGAAAGATAGTATGGATTGTGACATAAAGAAAATGCTTAGGGTGAGTATATCTGAAATTTTATTACACATTTAGAATGTATATACTGCAAAAAATAATTAGACTCATGCCAATTTTTACCCCATGAAAATGGTCCAGTGAATCCCAGTTCAGAATGATCAAATATCTATGTGATATGGCCATTACAGAATCACAGAATATGCCAAGTTGGAAGGGACCCACAAGGATCATCGAGTCCAGCTCCTGACCCTGCTCAGGACCTTCCCAGAGAGTCACACCATGTGCCCAAGAGTATTAGGGATGATGCCCTAGTCACAATATATTGGCTTGATACGATAAAATAATCTGAGACATCTCTAGAAAAATGCATTATATTCTTAGTGATCCAAGGTATCAGTCAATAAAGATCTTACAGTCTACTCTGCGGGTCTGACTTATCACAGAGTTAAATCTGGTCTTCATGAAGCTGTGATGATTGTATCAAAAGCATTCGCCTAGGCCAAGGTTGATTGTTTTGACTGATCAAATTCTTCAATTTTTTTGTTTGTTTTTTTCAGGGGTGCTTTGTTATCCTTTTTCTGTCTCTATTGAGAATACAGAAAAGACTGTATTTTGATTGAACAAGATTTTGGAATAGATGAGGTTTTACTTTACTTTCTCCTTGTTTCCTGATCATAGGAAATATAAATAGGAGTGGTAACAAGTGTAATTAATCAACTTAATAAGGAACACTCATCACTCTGGTGTGTTGATTTAAAAACATTTCCAAAAATCAAAAGACTGAACATTATTAAATGGTAACAATCTGGTGACTTCATAAATATTTTGTTCATTTATTTTAGATCTTTATTGATATCATTCAGCATGTAATTTTATTTCAGAAGGAATACACAAAAGAGGGACTCAAATTTTGATGATATTTTTTTTATAAAAGAATGAAAAAAATGTAAAATAAGCTTTCAGTCATGGTTAGATGCCCAACCTGACACATCTAAACTTAAATATAAATATATTGAGACACAGTAACACTGTTACCTGTCCTTCATGGAGGCAGTTAAGGGCTATGAAAATTTTGACAAATATTTTAGTTATGAAAAAGAAACCAAATGTGACAATGTGTGAATTCAATCAAAAATAGGTTAAAGAGCAATATACTTGTCCATGAACTGTGTTATTAGGCTGAACTATGTCTGGTTTTGAAATTCGCTTTAAAGGTGAGGAAAAAAAACCTAAAAGTCACTTCAAATTTTCATTTGAGCCTTTTAAGCTTAATTCAAGATTAATTGAACCTTTTAATTTCCACAATGTATTAGTGTACTAATTTTACTGGCCTATTACAAGGTTCAGATATTTTTTTTATCATAACCTGATTGTATTATACAGAACCAGGAGAGAATGATTGGTTATAAAGTGCTACGTACTTACATGCATACTTTTTACAGGAGCATGTAGTGATAGGACAAGGGGTAGTGGCTTTAAATGGAAAGAGAGTAAACTTAGAGGAAATATCAAGAAGAAAATCTTTGCTGTTAGGGTGGTGAGACACTGAAACTGGTTTTCCAGAGAAGCTGTGGATGTCCCTTCCCTGGAAGTGTTCAAAGACAGGTTAAATGGGGTTTTGTGCAACCTGTTTTAGTGAAAGATGTCCCTGCCTAAGGAAGGGGGGTAAGAACTAGGGGTCTTTAAGGCCTTTGGATAGGTCTTCCTATCCAAACCACTCTGTGATGATTCTATATCATAAACTATTTGGAAAATGAAAATATTTTAAAATGTAAAAGATTAAAAAAAATTTTTGACTGATCTGCTTTTAACAAATTCCATCATTCCTACTCTCTGTTTCTGCAGTGGAGAATTTACTCCTTGCCTTAGAGTCTTTAACTGACATAAAATCCCATCATATGTGAAAGCATTACTTAGAAAAGGTATATATCTTGAGGTTATTTCCTCACATATCTATGTATGTAAGAAGAGGTTGGGTTTTCTTTTTTCCTTCATAAGTTGAAGCCTGATGTCATTTTATTTTATTTTCCAAATAGGATTCATTTAAGAGCAGATGAAAAATATATTTTTGTATTTTCTACCCCACATAAGCAAGTGTCTTAGCTTAAGACAAATGCTGAGGGAGGGAGACCAATAATTTAACTCCCTCCCCTTTTGTTAGACCTTGAGTCCAACCCTGCACAGGACCATCTCCAGGAGAGACTATCCCCATGCCCCTGAAAGTATCATCCAAATGTTTCTTGAACTCTGTCAGGCTTGGTGCTGTGACTCGTTTCCTCTTGGCTCTCTTGTAAATGGTGCCGTGTGAGCCTGGCAGCAGCAAAAACATGGGTAAAGATGGAGGAGGATTCTGCTTCTGCCTGGCACAAACTGTGCCTGGTGCTGCCCCCTTTACCCCTGCCAGCTGAGTGTGGCGAGAGGTTCATTCTTGAAGAAACAGTTCCTTCCTAAACAATGTTAGGAAAAGGGAATAAAATGCAAAATCTGCTTTAACCATGACAAGAGGTAAGAAATCTCCTGGTTCAGTAACTGTAAAGCAATCTAGGTAACCATAAATGACAGTAGAGTGCTGCTAATGTCAGGGTTGTGGGTTCAGTCTCCATAAGGACTATTCACTTGGGAGCTGGACTTGTTCCTTGTGGGTCCCTTCCATTTCAGAATATTCTGTGTTTCTGTGAATTCTGAACTTTGCTTCACTGGTCTTGAAAAATGCTGGCTTGGGCCTCTCTGCTTTCCAATAAGAGATGCTTTTACAGGAACCCCATTCCTTCTGAACCTTTTCAGGGTTTTTATATCTTCTGCTACATTATACCTTTCTAGTTAGCTCTAGTAATGAGTTCAGGATGCCTCACATCCTCCAATAAACTTCCTGTTTGCTAACAAATGTCAAGGGAGACTCCTCTGGCCAAATCAGTTCTCAGGGCTGCCAGTTTAGTGGCAGAGTGCCTCTATGACTTTTGAGTCAGCAATCCTTGGAGAGTAAACTAATAGGCTCATTTCAGATTCCTGTTAAATACATATAACTTATCTCAAATGATAGTATAGTATTATAATATATATAATAAATATAATATATATACAATATATATGAAACAGAATAGTATGGTCTGTGTAGGAAAGTAGCTGATAGAAAATATTATTTGTGTTGTTAGAACTGGGTTGTGAATATATAAGTCATGTGGCTAGGCAGAGTCTTCCTATCTACATATAGTTTCTTACAGCAGTATTCCAGCCCAGAGTTTTCTTCCATGATGGAGCTGTTGTCAGTCTCTGAAAACATTCCTAGCCTGTCATGGAGATTTACCTTCTTTTGGGTGCTGTCTACACAACTAGTTGCAAAGTGACGTTGTAATATTCCATAGTATGTAAATGCCACCTCTTCCCACTCTCAATTCAAAGTTATTTTTAAACAATCAGTGCAGGTATTTTATTGATCAAGCAGACTTCCAAAAAAATGTTATACACAGAGGTCAGTGAAGTTAGAGATGTAACTAAAAGTCACTGGAAATGAAAGAGCTGAGAACTTTTAAAAAAGGACAACTAACTCTTATTAAAGACAACATATTGATAAATAAAAATTCAGAAATTTCTAATAATTATTTTTTTTTTACTCTCTGGAAGGCTACTGAATGCAAGTGTACTTCTGTATCTTTCCCTCTGCTTTCCTCTGCACAGTTGGAATGCAGTGTCTAGTCCTGGGCTCCCCAATGCAAGAAAGACACATATGTACTGGAGCAAGTCCAGTACAGGACCACAAATATGATTAAGGGTCTGGAACACCTTTCATAAGCAGAAAGGCTGGAAAAGGTGGAACTGTTCAACCTGAAAATAGTGGTCTCAGGGAGAATCCTGTCAGTGTGTTCAATTCATTGAAGTGAGAGATTTTTCATTGCAACCATAGGCAAATTTAACCACTGGTTTATGCAAGAGGAGAAATAAACCCAAGCACAAAAAACCTAATTCTTTATGTGTTTCCTACCTGTAATAGTAAATGAAGTATGGTGAAGTTTTCAATCATTTATGGTTTTTATTTCTGTATGTTACGTATTTATGAGATTTGCATGTTTTTATCCCAAATTTCAACTGGTTAGTGTGTAGCAATGCTAGCTTTTTCAATGTTATTATTGGAAATTTAAAAGAATTTTTTTGCATTTGCTACCTGTATGTCTAATTAAAGTGTCTCATGAGAGAATAGTAAGTCAATGTTTTCTTCAGTGGGATGTGTAGCCAAACAAGTACAAGCAGTTCTATTATAGTTAAGTGACTCATAGCCTAAACTACTACTGTCTGTTTACTACAATATTATTGACCTCACATAGTCTGACTGTGTCCCTGACTTTTAGATTATAAAAAAAAAAGAATAATTAGAGTGAAGAAACGTTTATTTTAATAATGGAATCCACCTCAGAAACATTTGTATTAAACATTTTACACCTGAATTTAAACCTTGTTAGCATAAATTTCATTAAGTGCTCTTCTGCTTTTGTGCCAAAGCGAGGCAGAACACATTTCAGATTTAGCAGGAAGTTTATATTGCCAATTCATATTAAATAATAAAAATGTTGAAAATAAGCAAGTCTGCAATGAACAACAGGAAAAAAATATATAGCACTGATAAAAAAATTAAGAAAAATTATGACAAGCTTTTTATATACAAGTTCATGCTTCCACATCACAAAAGATCTAGAAAAATTAGATACAAGGCTTAACATCAGTGGAACAAAAGCAAACAAATAATTACTTAGTAAACTTATACTAGTGGGTGGGTTCTGCTTGTTTGTTTGTTTGTTTGTTTTGTAAGAGCTATGTTTTTTTCTCCAGTCTCCTGAAAATTAATGGCAGATTGTTTCTAAATCACAATTATTCACTGTGTGGACAACTAACTGAATTTGCCAGTGCTTTGTGCCACTTTCCAGTCACTTGTCAGTGTTGAGATTTTTTGTTTGTTTATCTTTTCTGTGCATGTATACTTCAGTTCTCCTAAAGTTTGTGTTATGAATAAAATTTGGCAGGCATTTGAAGGCAATTTCTTGAATTCAATCAAAGACAGCAGGAGACCTGCATTTAGAAGCAAGGAGCTCCTGACTGAACTCAGATGAAGGAAGGAAGATATAAAAGCTGGAAGCAGGGGCAGGTGACCCAAGAGAAGTATTAGAGATGCAGTCCAGTCCTGTGGGTCTGGAGTTAAAAAAGTCAAGGCTAACCTGAAGTTAAATCTGGTGAAAAAGACAATGAACAGGATTCTACAAAAAATTCTACAAATGATTCAAATATACGATTTTATTAAAATAATTGAAAAGCTGGGGGAAGAAAGGTCCTGACAACATTATTATTCTGGGGCTTAATTGTATCTTTTCTTCTTTCCTTCTTGTTTTCTAATTGCCTTAAACAAATTACTTCTGCTTTGTTCCTGAATTATATTCCTGAATTATTCCCAATGCTTGCCAATGCTGCTAAGAATCTCATTAGAACTGAGCTGAGTTTTCAAAAGACTATTAAAAGTGAAGAAGGAATCTTGTCCTGCAGCATAAGCTCACAGAGGATAGATTTTGTTTGAAAGATATCATCTAGAGATGTATCAAACAGAGAAATTATCATATATATGACACTGTGTTGTATATACAATGAGAAAAATAGTAGTCACTTCAATTTAGGAAAACCTGGTAATTTGAGAGCCACAAAATAAAGTTATTTCACAGTTGTAATAAACTCCGTTTTTACTGAATGCAGAAAAGACATAGAGAAAAACATGAAATAAGGTGAACAGGTAGCTAACATTTAGAAGGAATAATATTTCTTTAGTTTATAGAATCATAGGCTAACGTGTGTTTTAAGGGAGCTGGATTCATCTAATCTAACCTCCTCCTCAGATTTGGTTTAGCTGTAGCAGGTTGCTCAGGCCCTTCTCTAGGTGAGTTCTGAGCATCTCCAGAAATGGAGATCCCAAAATCCCCCACAATTTTTTTCAGCAGCCTGTTCCAGTGTTTGATCACCATTAGGGAAAAGAAGTTTCATCAGATAATTTCTTCTGGTGTCTGTTGGTCTTTTGTAATATGTTCATGTCATGGACCTAAAGATTGCTGGGAAATCCAAGCAGGTTCTAGTAACAGAAGAGGAAGCTTTATCTGATCTAGAGCCTTCTTGTAAGTGTGCACTTGTCTACGCAGGGAAGAGAGCAAGAAGGAAGAGGCAGAAGAGAATTATGTTGGTGAAGAGGAAATGGTGGAATTTAGCAGAATTCAAATACATCTAAAAACATATCGCAGTTTATTCCTTTGGTAACCCTACAAAAATGTAATTATACTCTTGAATAATCACTTTATTCTTTCAGGAAACAAGACTGGATTTTTTTTTTTTTTTAATTTCAAGAGAGAACTGTCTGTCTTTTCACTATTAATTATTAATATGAGATGAAATTTCATTGTAGTCAATGCACCAAGAACATTGCTTTGTAATATTTGCTCAGTCATGTATGCTTCTTCTCATAGGTCAGTACATTAAAGTGAAAAATAAGATGTAGAAATGTCCTTTTTTTTAGAGATTTCACTTCAGAAGCAAGCAGCAAAACATATTTAGTAGCATTCCTCAACAGCAATTTGTTTTATGAGAAAACTTGTATTGATTTTTCTGACAGATATGACTCTCTCTTTCCATAAAAATCAGTGCCATTAGCAAAAGAATTGAAGAAGCAAAGCAAAGCATACACAAGTGTAAAATAAGGTAAACTCTTCAGTATCTGTTCCATTTTGATTGAAGTATGGAACCACTTACTTTATGTGGCAGGTGATAGAATCTTGGGTTTTTCCAATGGAAATGTGTTCTGTATTAATTTGGAATCTCCATTACTAAAATAGATTGTTGCTGATCTTATTCATTTAATATATTCTGTATGGCAAAATGAAAATTCTTCTGCTGACGTGTAAACTTTTGATACCTAAAATGCAAAGCTTAAATAAACAGTATACTTAAGCAATATTTGCAGAACTTGCAACTTTCAAGATTTAAGTTTTCAACATTTACAAAATGGAAATATTTTGTTAAGAAATAAAAATGAGAAATATTTTTGTTCGAAATTGAATATTTTGTTTTCTAGGCATAAAATATTTTTAATCTATTCAATTAGTTATTTGACTGCACTTATCTTTTATCATACAATGTCAAATATTTTGTTTGCTTTTCCATTCTCTCCTAACTTATGTTTTCTAGTGAAAAATACTCATAATGACATCTGTTTTCCAGTAGATAAAAGTGATCATAAATGTGTGTGTATATAAATATTTTAGCCATGAATGGTGAAAGAAAAAAGGGATCTAGAGTTTAAATTGTAATCAACAATATTTTTTCAATAATCTTTCAAGGGAAAATTAGGCTAATATTGAAAATTATTTAACTTTATTTTCACTTCAACAAATGGAAATTAATTGGCTTTGTTTGGGTAATACTGAAATAATTTCTAATGAATTTTTTCCCCTTAATTTTAAATGTATCATAAACTTACATAAATAAATGCTAAAATGCTTTCTAAGGGACAGAGACTTTTTCCACTATTAAATATTGCCTACTGGATTGATTTGGGTAGATTTTGATACATGTATAGCTTTTTATGATTTAGTTTCTATCATTATGTGATGAAAGGTTTTACATAGCAAAAGTGTGGAAGCTAATTCTGACATAGCCTCCAGTAATCTTTTGTAAGTTTTACAGAAAGGTCAAAATTCAGATTAAGATGCTTGAGTCTGACAAAAAAAAAAAAAAAACCTGACAAAAAAATCTTCATAAATTTCATGTGCATATGGTACTGTAGAGCAGCCTTGTGGAATTTTTTTGTCATATTCACATATTTGTGTATGTTGAATTAGCAAGGCACAAAGGTGATTTTACTTTAGCTTCTTATCCATATGAACGCTGAATTTTAGAGCAACTGAACAAAATTTCACAGCATTATTTAGAGAAGAATGCCTGTATTTTTTCCATAATAATTTATGGACCATAATTTTGAATATAATGCATTTCTGCCTGTAAACCTAAAGCTATTCCCAGTTAAACTCAGTTGAAGAATCTGCAACCAACAGAATGTGGATGTTTAGTTTTTTAGTTCTCTTGAACAAAGATTCATAGAATCATAGCACAGAACGATTTGGATTGTGAGTGACCTTAAAGATCATATAGTTCCAACCACACTGTCGTGGTCAGGGACACTAGAACAGTTCTTCCAGTGGATTCAAAAAGCAGAATGTAACTACACAGGCAAAGAGACTTGTGAAATAAATTGACAGGAAACAAACTCCTTAGTTCTTCTATAATACAGGCCTGTACGGAAAAATGCTGCTGCCATTGCAGTAAGTGATGTAGTAGTATAAGATGGACTTAACTTTTTCATGTACCAAAAGTAGGATCTCCCTCTTACAGAAGATAAAACAAGTCAAAACCGTTTTTGTATGAGTGTTTAGCAAACTCAAATCCTAAATCCATTAAATCCTGTAGTTTCCTTTCCTTCTTTGTCATAAGGTAATCATGTGATCACAGAGGTGCCACCAGCATTTCTGATAAACTCAGCTTTGGCTAGTAAGTCCTCTCCAATGTGACTAGAACCAGCTGTGCCTGACATGGGTACTGCTGCTAGTGTTGTCTCTCACTGACCACCCCTGCAGACCCCTGCTACCAACACCTTTTCACATAAATTCAACACACACACACATGCCCAGAGGACTCTAGGACCTAGGACACTAGGGAAAGTATAAATATGTCCAAGTCTTTCCAATGGCTGGCATTCAAACCTCTCACACATACGTATATACCACACATGCCCTAGGCTCACTAGCTGTTGACTCCAAGAATTACAGCCCATGTGATCCATTAATGCTTCTCCAGTTGCTTGCAGTTAAACCTTGCAGCCCTGATACAAAGCACAGATATTATAATGGAAAAATAGTTAGAAAGGGATTTGATAATACTCCAGGTATCAAACACAAGGCTTGGTACCGACTAATACCTACTTACATGGAGAGGATTACTTTATGTCCTCTCCTCTCTATTTTCACATCCTTTTCCCTGCTCAGTCCACCCTGATTCTATCTTTGGTCCTTTCACTAAACATCCCACAATTAACTTTGTGATGGGACATCACAATGCCCCTTCTGATGTCCCATAAGAAGTTTCTCATAGTCCCTTAAGACCCCTTAGCTATCCCATAATTTTTTGATAGTCACAATGTTGCTGGTTCTTGTCAGATACTAATTCAGGTTGTCTTAGGTAGGGGTTGTGTCGGTGGTTTGTTTAATGGTCCAGCAGTGAGTGGCTGAAGAATTCTGGGGTTTGTTTTTTGTTATTGCCTCTATTATAAACTGCTCATTAATTTCTGTATTCTGTGTTTACAATCTCTGTTTCCTCACTTTTTGTTATTTCTTTTATACAGAATAGCCCCTTACCAGACAACATAATGAGTTAGAATGTTCCACATACCCTTACAAAACATTCAAAGATAAAGGAATATTAACACATAAAAATGAGACAAATAACTTTAAAAAAAAGAAAATCAAAAAATTAGGAAAAGTAGTGTAGTATTGATTAAATTTTATTAATGAAAACTATTTACTTCATTATGAGCTACCAAATTTGGTATCTAGTTAGAATTATTAACTACATAACTGATCTGAATAGTTCATGTCATTTTTATGAGTATTAGGAATCAAGAGTTTTCAAAGACATAGCTTACGCTGAAACAGAAAAGAGGAAAAAATCTCCAGCAAAACAGAACAGTTCAACCTAATACAACTAAATGTGTAGAGAAAGTGAATAAAAAGCAATGTGTTAAAAAGCAATAAATTCTGCCCTGTACTCAACAGTGAAGAAAATAATAAAAAATGTTCTCTCAATTTAAAATTTTCAGATTTGTGACAATTAGGGCTAGCATCCACTATAATTTCATGGGCACCTAAACAGAAGAAATCCTTTGTGAAAGTCTCTGGATATCAGGAAGACAAAGAAAGAATATTGAATTTAAATAAGTTAATGAACGTTTGAAGCATTTATTTGTAACTGTAAATGCTATTGGAAGTCCACTGATGACTTGGCCCTGACAGATGATATAGGATTTTGCTGAAGGTCATTAAAAGATAACCAGAAAATATATTCTGAAGTGAGCCGTAAACCAACATCTTTCAAATGGTAGTTTTACTTCTAGCTCTTGCTTTTGTCACTGAAAGATTGTTATTTTAGCAATGTCTATACTAAGTTTCATTAATATTAATTCATAAGTAGAAAAGTAGTCTATACCACATACTGAAATTAATTTCACATGCATATAAAACAATATAATCTTATTGTAGCATGCTCCCAGAATGGGCAGTGTCCTTATGGCTCAACAGAAAAGGAAGAGGAGCTAGTTCAGCTTCCACAACTGAGAGACAAGTTTTACTTTCTGGACAATATTGTCACTGAAGGAAAAGGGTAGAGGCACAAGGCAAATATATTTTCCAACTGTATCTTTCTAGATTCTTACAACCTTTGCTAAATAAATTCCACAAGTGAGATTATAGCTTTCTATTTGAATAACCCTTGATGGCCTTCCTTTGTTAATGTCTAATTTCTGTGAAGCCCATTGATACTCTATGTGTGTGACATCAAATGACAACTAATTCTGAAGTTTAATATGAAATAAAAATTTGTTTCTTTTACCTTGTTACTGAAAATTTCATTTAAGGACCACCTTTCTATTTTCTAAGAAATAAAATTATGTCAGATTCCATAATTCTGTACATGTCCTCATTCAACTCTTTCTATTTTTAAATCAGCTGAAGGCTCCTAGATTTTTAATACATTCTCTTCTAGTATTCATTTTTTACCATTTCTAGCTTCTTTTGCTGTACCATGCCCTTCTTTTGGTGACCAGAATTGCGTGTAATGTGATTATGAATCCACACATTTTTCTTATGCTTCTTATTCTGCATTCTGTTCCCTTCTTGAGGTTTCCTGACATCCTGTTTGCCTTAGAGGCTTCTTGCACAGAGATGAAATTGGTTGTCATGACTCATAGAGAATGGTAGGTCTGTATTTTGAATGTTTCTCTCTGAAACAAAACACCTTTTTATGTGTATGAAATGGATGAAAACGTGTATTTTAATGGGTTTGGTGTTGTATGTATACATGATGATGTGTAGCATACATAGCATAAACCTCATAAGATATCACAGTACAAAAATCCTGAAAGAAAGAATTTATACTTGTGAACCTTTGACAGTGTAATGAAAAGGAAGCAGTTTGGTTGCATGTATGTTCCAAAACTTGCAATTCTTCTAATAAACTCTTAATATTCCCAAAATATTAAATAATAGCAATTGATAATAAATTTGAAACAGTATTTAGATATTAGAGTTCTGTTTTGTGAGTTAAATAATGTATATTTTAAAACAGGAATTTTAACCTATATGATAAAGGTTGTTAGTGTTTCCAGTTAGAGTTACCTTCTATAGAATATTCTGTGGTAAAACACTGTTTTAGCTTCTGATTTTGTGTTGAAATGCTTTAAACTTAATCCTTTGTCACAGGACAAAAAAATTAATTCCTCAGTATCTAGGTCATCTCTATAATCTTTTATTATTAGTATAATTATTTCTATGCTTATATAACACATGTTACGGGAACTAATCTTAAATAGCAATTTTGGAGATCTATATTGTAACATAAAATTGATTTCATCACTGAACACTCCATTAAGAATTGCAGTGTTGGGATTTTTAACATCATGAACCTTTTCCTCTTGTTAGATAATGTTATTCAGTTTTATTAACATTTTATATATTTTTGAGGAATATTTCTACCCAAGGGTATAAACTTTACACATTAAATTTCATGTATACCATTTGAAATTATTCTTCTGTGATGTATTAAGATTGCAGTTCCAGTCTCCTAAATCATAATCATGTAACTTACATAACATAATTATGTAACTTGGCATACCCTACATAGTTCCTGATCCACCTCACTATTGCTTTGTCTAATTAATTAATAAAAATGTTGGAAATAATTATGGCATTGTGAGGTTTTTTATCTTTATCACACATAAAATTCATATCTTTTAGCCAGATATGCCATTATTCATTTTTTCCTGTAATTCACAGATTACCCAAAAAACTAAACTGCCTCTACAGTAATTCCTGTGAAATTTGGTCTGAAGATTTTGAAAAACCAACCGCAGAGTAAATAATTCTAAAATGTGAATATCTGTAATTAAAAATATTGGCTAGTTCACATCAATAATATATTTTCAGAAGTTATTACTGAGTAATTGGTGTTTTAAGATATTCATGACTGTCAAAGATGATTTTCCACTGATTCTTTTTGTTTTGAGTTACTTTTGTTCTTTGTGTTCCATTCTCTCTTCCCATACAGCTATGGACAGAGACAGTGTTAAGAATGGGGAAAAGCTATCGTGGTTCATTGCATGAGTTAATATGGTTATGTTCGAATTTTCATTGCTTTTTGGACTGGATTAGCAAACAGAAGTGGCGGGAAGAGAATAAAATGTGATGAAATCACACATACCATTCCTTGGGGGTTGGTATTGGGATAAGTGCTATTTAACATCTTAACTGGAGACATGAACAGTGGGATTCAGTGCACCCTCAGCAAGTTTGCTGACGACGCCAAGCAGTTTGATGTGGTTGACATGCTGGAGGGAAGGGATGCCATCCAAAGGGACCTTGATGGGCCTGAGAGGTGGGCCTCTGCGACCCTCATGAGATTCAAAAAGGCCAAGTGCAAGGTCCTGCACCTGGGTTGGGAATATCACAAATATGGTCTCAGAGGAGAATGGACTGAGAGCAGCCCTGGGAGAGAAGGACTTTGGGGTATTGGTGGATATTGATAGCCCAACATGGCCTGGCAATGTGTGCTTGCAGCCCAGAAAGCCAACAACGTCCTGGGCTGCATCAAAAGGAACTTGGCCAGCAGGTCAAAGAAGGTGATTCTACCCCCTCTATTCTGCTCTGGTGAGATCCCACCTGGAGTGCTACATCCAGTTCTTGAGGTTGTTTAGCCCGCAGAAAAGAAAGCTTGCAGGAGACCTTATAGGAACCTTACAGTACCTAAAAGGGTCAGACAGAAAAGACAGCTGGAAATGAACTTTTTACAAGGGCACATAGTGATAGGATAAAGGGGAGTGGCTTTAAGCTGAAAGTAGGCAGATTTAGATTATATATTAGGACTATAATTTTTGCTCTGGGGGTTGTGAGACACTATAAAACATGCTGCCCAGAGAAGCTGTGGATGCCCCATTCCTGGAAGTGTTCAAGGCCAGACTGGATAGGGCTTCTAGCAACCTAATCAGTGTCACTGCTCATGGCATAGGGTTTAGAACTAGATGATCTTTAAGGCTCTTTCAAACCCAAACCCAAGAGTCCCAGGACCAAGGAATATATTAAGATTCTAAGTTATTGGACATTATAGATGAATTTCATAAACAAAAATCTTTTAAATAAAATACTGTATAATTAATTTCAAGTTTCAGTTTTCCTTCCATGTTGATCATCCAGTGATAATTTTTTTCATTTCCTATACAGAAAAACAGATATTAAAGAAGTAAGAAAATGATCCAAATCACGACATAGTTAGAAGTGACCTCTAAAAATGAGTTTTGACTTTTAATGTGAAAGCAGGACATGCAGTCAGTTTTTATCTTTTTCTAAAGCACAACTGCTTAAAATTGATTCTATACCTCTTCAATCATTTTTTAATGTTTTTGCCTTCAGTTCAGACACTCAGAAGCTAAAATAAGAGTACTATTATGGCAAAACCCACACTATTTGGTTTGTTTGGTTTTTTACTTTTTAAATTACCAGTTTGTAAGCCAATTAGAATACAAAATCACAGCAAACCTGAAACAATTTCAGCATTAGCAGCTTGAAGTCAAAGAAAATATACAAAATGCCTTTTTCAGTATTTGGGCAAGTGAATAAATAGGCATTTACTCCATCTAAGCTGACTGATGTGGGTCTCTTCAAACTATACCTATTCAGTAATTTTATTTTTTTACCAGTCATGTATTATGTCACCTTCTCCTATGCTTCTTGACCGTTTTTCCATACAAAAAGGTAGTGATCTTATCGTTTCTTTGCACAGCTCATTTTTTTTTTGGAATCAGGTCATGTTTTGATTTCTTGAGACATCTGTTTTGCTTATTCTTCAGGATTATTCTGGTTCAATCAGCCATCTCCACACCTGCTCAATCTTACACATAATACTGGAGTTTCCTTTACCCTGTTTATACAACCACGGGTTTCCCTTGTACACTTTGGGATTATGGCTATTTTAAACATATTTATGCTTAGTTGTTACAAAATGATTAGTGTTGTACAGTAGTTACTGGTTACAATGTTATTGTAATGTTACAAAGTGGTTATTTTATCTGAGTGTTTAGGTTTCAGTCAGACATATGCTAATTATATTTTTTTACTGTGCTTCTTTTTTGTCAGAGTAATAACCCTTTGTTTCGGCTGCAATCACCTGCTGCGTGATCTTGGATTAAGTACTTCCTATTTGTCTCTTTGCCATATCAGTTTCTATGTCTAATTTATAGGCATATTTCAATTTATGTTAAATTTCTGAAGCAAACTCTCAGTCAGAAATTGTGTGTATAGTGTCTGTTAAAGTAATGCTGTCCAAGCACTCTCTACACTTCTGATATTGGTAGTTATATAGCAAATACATCCTTTAACCTCATAAAAATCTATTGATCCTGCTTTATGTACTTGGTTAGCTCATTTTGTTTAATGCTTTCAAAAAATTTTAATTCCCCTTGTGTTTTCCTTACTTCAGTGATTGAGAATCCATTCGTACTATGGAGAGGCTCAATTTTATTTCAGCCAAGTCTGAAGGATAGAACACAGAAACCCCATGCTTTGCTTATTATTTGGGTTATTTCATACCTAGCCTCCTAACAGTCTTTGATCTTGCTAGTGTAATATTCTTGCAGTATGTTGGGGATGTGATGAAACAGAACCACCTAATTTAAAATAAGTGGCTCCCAATGCACAGGTAATTGGGTCTAAATAATTTCAGACCCACTTACATCTTCCAGCTACATCTATCTAAATGACTCAGGAGAGATGCATAGAGTACTGAATAAAACTAAACTCTTCCAGTGCACTAGTTAACAGTACTACTAGAAAAAGAAGATTGCTAGAGTGTGTCAGTTATGTCTCATCATTAATCAAGAATATGAAGGTTTATTAATTAAATAGCACATAAAATAAGATCCCTTTAAGGAAGAAGAAGTCTGAGCATTATTAAGTAAAAGTGTCCATCACAGAAAAAAAAATAAAAGTAAACTTTTTTCTTTTTCACCTAATCTGATCTTTCTCAGTCCATAAACTAAACTAAAATGAAATAAAATAAAATAATTTAAATTCTTGGATCTCAACTTTTCATCTAGTTCAAGTCTCCATTTTGCCTTTGGAGGTCTGATATATTCATCTGAGTCAGCAGATGTTTGTACCATTTCATCCTTTTTTATCCTTTTGCACCATTTTTTTGTGTGTATAATAACACCCCCTCATCCCTCACCTGTCATATTATTTTATCTTTTACCCTTTGTATCACCTTCTGCCTCTCCCTGTAGTGCAGACTACTAATTGCCTCCTTGCCTATCATGCTGTCCTAATTTCTTACACTGTCTTTCTCCATCCTATTTCTTAAATGCACTCTTCTGTCCTTCAGTTCTGCCTTCACTTGAATATTTGTGTTATTGATTTCCCCCCACCTTTCCCTGAGTCTGGGATTGAAAATATGCTGAAAAATCTACAAGGATATAGCCACTGGAAGTTCTTGCTAAAAAAAAACCATACTATGAAATCACAGTATTTCTGAAGTTTTTCTACTGCATTTAAACCACTTCAGATACAGAGAGCTCATATTTTTCTTAGTCTTGAAGGGAATCTATATCTCTGCTTCTCCTCATGCTGATGAGCTTTTGGTAGTAACATTAAGACAGTAACGTGAAAAACAATTAAAAAAAAACCACAATGAAAAATGAAAAATAAAAATGTATTATTCCAGTGCCTGGTTCAGAAAAGTTCTTTTACATGTTCCTAGCTGTAGTCATTTAAATGACATCAATAATTTCAGAGTTTAATGTAAGTGTAGTTAGGTCCATATCTGAAGAAACAAGTTCATGAAAATTCCATGAGGAAACATGTAGCTTAGTCTTCTGAACAGGACCTTGACAGACTCTGTATGTAAAGAGGAAAAGAAAAGCATATCATGATAAATTACTTTGCTAAAATTGAGGTCACAAGCTGACCATCTTTCATTAATTGTGGTATTCAGTCAAAGGCAATTTACTAAGGTAAAGACTATGGGCCATAAGAGATACTGAGTTAATTTATTTCTGTGGTGGAAGTAAGGGGTGGGGGGGGGAGAATATCGTCAGCTATAATATAAAATTTTCTCTAAAAGTCAACTGACTATTTTTTACTGTGTTCCAATGGTTTAGCCAATATTGATAATTGCTAGCAAATGAACACCAAAGCCAATGGCTTTGCAAAGAGAACAGTAATTTTTTACTGGAAAGTAAAAAACCCAACTTTTCACTCGGAGAAAGAGGCATGAATTCCTGTGTAGGATAAAGGATTGCCCTTGAGTAAAACTAGTAAGTGAATATTTTAATGATTTTCCTGACCTCGCAAAATTTGTCATGACTGTATTCAAACTTGGTTGCCAAATTTTTTGGAAAATAGCTGTAAAAAAACTGTTAAGGAATTCTCTGACTAATAGGAATATTTGGTATTGAAAAAACAACGACCTCTGTATGAAAGGCTCAGCAGAGGTGCAAATGTTTGCCTTTCAAACAATAGGAACAGATTTGCCCATAATTATAGTTTAATAAGGAAGTCTTTTGTTACTCCTATGGAATAAGAATGAATAAAAGCATGTGCAATTTTATCTGAGAAAATTGAAACTGTATCATGACTCTGTTATATGACAAAGCTACTGATAAAATCTAATACAAATTTTCATAATATCAACATGATACACCCTTGCTGGAGTTCTTTCCTTGGCTGGTAAGTGCTTCTCTGTGGCAATTACTGCCTCAGGGAATGTGTATAGCTGTTGTATTCATCAATTAAAAGGCAAATCTTACTCATTGAAATACAAATCAGGTCTTTTATATCTATCAAAGACACATAATATAATAAAATTTCTTCAGGGCACATAGTATTTCATGTACTTTCAAACTCTTCATCAATTTAATAAACTGATCCTCTTCAATTTTTAAGGACTACAATAATTCTTTTCAGACTGTGTTCAAAACTAGAAAGATCTTCACATGTATATTTAATGAAGAAATAAAATCCTCTTTAGAAAAAAATTCCTATATATTTAATTACTTTTTATGAATAACGGCAACTACAGTTAATTCTGCTTCTTCTTTCTGCTCTCTGTATCCCTCCAACAGTTCATGGAACTGGAATGACTCATTAGAAACAGCTATTGGATGAAAACTGATGTGTTTGGAAAGCCTTGAAAAAATGAGCAAGGTTATATCCACCTAACCTTACTGCTGTTTCTAGTTCAGATGCTGAAATTACAATATCATTGCACTTTTTTTCCCTATTAGTTGTGAACATATGAAATTTTGGAGATTTTTTTTTGTTTGTTTCAGATCTTGTGCCAAAGACTTCCTGTGTTCTTACAGGTAGTGTTTTTGCAATTATAGCAAAATCTTTTATTTCTCAATAGTTTTAAAATTATGGACAAATATATTCAAATGTCACTTTTAAATTTTGAGGATTCTTTTGTAGATTTCAAAACTCCTTACCAATTTGAAAGGACAGTAAAAGGAAGGTTTGAGATTTATTTCTGTATTATGGGCATCATGCATGCTGTTAACTTTGTGAGTTAGAATTTCTGTACAATAACTGAGTGCAATTTTAAAAAATATAACTCTTCTGCCATATTTGTGCAATACTTGCAACATAATCAAAGTATCTGATGTTAATAGAGCATGGTTTCTGCCTTGAAAAATCTGAGATATGGTTGCTTCTGAACAGGCTAATCTTTTACAACATTAACTTTCCTGAACTAGGGGTACATGAAAGCCTCAGTTTTTCACATTTTAAAAATATTTGTTTGAGTTTTTTACTAAAATAATAAAAACCTTTTTTTTGCTAATTCTACCCTTTCTTTATTATCATGTTCCTGTTCTGATATGCTGTTCAGAACATAGAGGTTTCAATGACAAAACTCCTACAGTTAGGCTATAGGCTAATGAAAGAGTCTAACAAGCCTATGGTGTAATATTATGGAGGGAGGGTCTGCAGAAAACAAGTTAAAAGGTAGGATAAAATATGCCTCAACAGAGATTCCTTTATTATTTTGTCTCTTCTTATGAAGAATACCATATTTTTCTATAAATTTGGAGCATAGTGCATTAAATAAATTTGAGGTATTATTTCACACTACAATAAAAAATGTAAAATTTATTAATAGCAATTTATATACTGCAAACCCATGCAAAGAATTCTCCAAAAACAAGCAAATATAATTATTTGAGTGAACAGCTATTTTAAAAGCTTAAATTATATTAAGTTTGAAAAATACACTAAGGATTTAGTGGCTTTGATTAATGAAAATCATATTCTTCATTATTGAAATACAGATTCTGATAACAATAGTATCTTCAGTGTATTTTGTATAATTTTAATATTTTTGTAAACCAAAAGACTGAAAATCAAGTATAGGTTACATTTAGAGGACGTGTTTAACTTCATATTACTATATGACAGAATACTAAGTTATACCCATCCACTTGCTACTTGTAACACTTTGGTGTATTTTTACGTTAATAGTATGCTTACTTTCTGCTATCAGTGATTTAATTGGATTAAGACAATCTCTGGAAATTTATAGAATGTGAGTTCAAGTTCAGAACTTTACTCAGAGAGCAACCCTTTAAGAAACGTCCCTACTTTATTCAGATTTAGGAAATTTTGCTGTTTGCTAATCTTCAGATATTTTGTTTCTTTGTACCACAGTACAAGATTTCATGAAGTTTTTATATATATATAGTGTCATTAAAATGAAGATTAATTTCCAACCCCTTTTCAGGAACTGAGTACCAGAAACAGTTATAAACTAAGCCTTAATAGATGGAAAATGATTAAGAAAAAAACAGGGAAACATAAAAAAGGGATAATGGCACGAAAAGAGAAATGTTACTTAGGAAATACTTAGTTTATATTAGTTGATATAGTGAACAAACAGAGGAACTTGTGAATAACTCAAGAAAGAAAAGATGATAAGAAATTTAGAACTTTCTAATATCCAAGCACTCAAAGATGGTTAATGATTTTCAGCAGTTGTTCACAAACACTGTGAAGCACTTTACTGTACTGCTATCTGTTCATGCAAGAGATGGACTCTTGTTTTACACATACATGCTGCATCTGTTGCCCTAGGGGAGAGAGAGACTTAACCCAGCAGAAAAATCCATCTGTAAATGCATATTCTAGTGATCCATTAGTAATGAACCTGTTCCATTCAATAATTTTAACGAAAGCAATCAATGTCTGAAACATTTTTTCTTTAATCATGACATCTCTCATGGAGAAGCCTCAGGGTATTCTGTTGTCCGAATATAGGCCAAGGTTCTAGGCTAGGTTTTGTTTTGCTAGTGTCCATTAAGAATTCAGTTCATCACTGAAACTAAAGATGTTTCAATATAATTATTAACAAGGGGTTCAACCACAGAAAGTATATTTTCTGGTTACATAGTAGTCTATCAAAACACAATCTAAACATCATATAATTTTTACATGAACATGTAAACGAACATTTACAGTATTCATCAGAGTTCCTACTCCTCTGAGTTTTATATTTTCTATTCAGACCTAACTGTTCTCCTTTTATAAAGACGCCTTATCTTTCCAGATAGTATGCTAATTTCTTAAGGAAGTGTGTTTGTAACCATTCTAAACCTTTCTTTGAGTTAAAATGCCAATATAAGACACCCCCACTCTTTTAGTAGATGCAATAAAAAAGACACTATGTTTCACTAATCAGTTTACATCTTTAATTTCTAAACTGTAATAATATTAATAAAAATTTATATTGCAGTAAAACACTTGCTGAGGTACTAAATCATGTCTTCCCTCTTTCTACTTCTCTTTCATGACCACCATCAAATTCATCCTACTGTTCAGCCAGGTGTTGCATCATTTGTTACGGTAGTTTATAATACCTTCATGCTGGTTCTCTGGTCATCTTCTCAGGCAGGAACTTCTAAAGCACTCACCATTGCCCTGCTTCTGTTAGTAGTGAAAGCTTCATTGACTTTAGAGGAGTAATGTTAGGACAGCCTTCTCAATAATCCCAGTGAACACGAACTTGGTGTGAACCTGACACAATTTTTTGATGCAGGTTAATCATGAATAATGTTGAAAAATATAGAGTAACTTTCAATTTACAGTTCATTCTTGTGCATATATAAAAAGGGCAAGACTATCTCACATGCCTTGCTCTTATTTCTAATAGTGGACTGTCAATTTGTTGATTTCTACCACCTGAAAATGTTCCATCCTATAAATAGAAAACCTTGGCATACATGATACATGAAGTACACATAACCAAGCAACTTAAAACCAATGAACCATGTTTTATTAAAGCTGGTATATAGATTGTTTTAATGGATATTTCCTGTGGAATGGGTCTTTGAGTGGAATGTTTTAGTGAAATGCTTTTCTCTGGATTTTACTCCTGTAAAAACCTTTTGCCAAAATATCTTATTTTTCTCACTAATTAAAAAGATTTCTCTTAGAGAAGAGTGTGTGACTCTTTCTTTGGATGCTAATTAGAGGTTATAAAGAACCAAAATGCTTTAAAAAAGTCTTAATTAAAAAAGGTAACTGCTCTGGGCAGTTTATAGGTAATGAAACAGTGTCCATATATTTTTGATGCATTCTAATGAAACTTACTTCTTGTGTTTTTGCAAACAGTTCCATACTGGCTAGTTTTGTCATGAAAGAAATCTTGGGTTTTTTTTGCCACATTATTTTAGTGTTAATTAAGCAGTATTTGGATATTAACATAAAAGTTATAAAATTTAAGATTAAATGAAATGAAGATTATAGAGACATATCATTAAAATCTTTTGTTGCTTGGCCAATTTTAATTTTATCATCTTTACATTAACAACACCATGATTAAATTTTTTAATCATATGATCAAAATATTCTTTCTACATGGACAAAACCAAATTTGTAACAGAATTCCGAGAAATGTTAATACATAATGAATAAGTGTGTTACCTGAACTCATGGATGTAAAATAATCCCCCAAGAACTGGATGCTGTACTAATACTTATGACAAAGTTCTTGTACGATGCTTAGCATATCACATAGGACAATAATTTCACAGGTTGCCAGTAAATGTGGATACTTCTTTTTCGAAACACTGAACCTGATTTTTAGAATGTGTACCTTGATTTGTGGAATCACTGAGTACTTACAATTTCCTCTTGCTGGGAGATAAGAGCTTACTTCACAGTAGTGTCATAAGGATAAATCAAGTGATGTTTGATAAACACTAAGGTATTGGAAGAATACCACAAGTAATCCAAAATGAAATGAATAGTTCTCCAAAAACCTCGAGATTTTGGTGGCATGCAATCAATCAGTAAAGCCCAAGATCATACACATAAAGACATAAAAATATAAAGACTCAGAGACGATACTCAGAGCATTAAAGCATCTGGCCTGAAGGGATATAATCAATTAAACAAAAATTGAATCAAAATGTGTGTTTTGAGGGACATTGCAGAAGAGTTGAATAAGATAAAAATACATAGAGATATTTATGATCAGAAATAGCTGTTATTCCTTAGTGTTAGTAAATAATTTTTTTTGATATTATAAGTGCATCATCTAAGTACCACACACAAATAAATTAATATTTATAGGAAAAAGTTTAAGACAGCTATGGCACCAGTATCATCATTATATATAGTCTGAAAGAAGCAGTAGATGGTGTTTTCTTTTGTTTTCCTCTATCAGTTTAGTATCTCAGGAACATCAGACATGCACATACTTACATGTAGCTGTCAGTATTTAGGAGTAAAAATAGTTAGTGAGAATGTGATATACTTTTAACCTCGCTAAAACTAAAGCCTGCAATACATGCAACAACAATTTCAGTTATTTAAAGTACTTTTAGATTAAAATATGAGGAACTTGTAACATTTGGGCATTTCCAGGTTTAAGCATCAGCAGAGAAGACACTTTAAAGGTCTCAGTCTTACTTTTGTGTGGTTACCATATTTAACTTTATTCTTTTTACAGGTATCCTTCTCAAAAGGTATCCTACTATTCCCTAATACATACTATGCAGTTGAACTGTATATAGCAGAATTCGTAATGAAGTAATAGGTGTCCTCAGTCCACAAAAGAACATTAATGTAGCAGCTGTTGAAATAACAGAATTATCAATGATCTTGCAATCTGCTGCTGGAGGCAGTTCTCTCTCAATATTCAGAGGATCAAACCCAATTATGTGAAGAAGTCATTGTGACACAGTTTGTTGCAAATCAGTTTTCAAGTTTCAGCACTTGAGATGTGAGTGAAAATAATTCTAACAACTAAATTCTGGCTCTCATGAATGAAAACCAGCTGAAACCAATCTAGATTTAGATTTTTCTGTATGTGTTTGAACATCAGTGTTGATTTTAGAAGTGGTTTGAAATCGTTTTGTTTTTGTTTTTCTCTGCCAATATTATCCATGAAAAACCATTAAACTAATAAAAAATTACTTTGACTTTTAAAAGATAAAATTTAAAAAGTGAATATTAAGTTAAAAACAGATAAATCTGTCTTACCTTGTATATTGAAAAAAATGGAAAATCAGCATAAAGATTGTCCATGTAACAAAGATTGAAAAGGTCAGTTGTGTTTCCTCATACTATAAGCAATTTATAAAATTGGCTTTCATTGTATTTGATATCCCTCATTGTAGTCACAGATCAAGTAGAGCTATTAGGCCTTTTTAATGTATTACAACATAAAAACAACGCTGTCAGTAGAACACTTTATCCTGATATATTTAAACCAATCTACTGTTGGCATCTGTATGTAACTTTAAAATAGAGTATAACACACCATAGCATGTTTTAGCAATTTCTGAATGTTTTGAAGGACTGGGTTTTTAAGGATTGCTTTAATTGGTAAACCACTTTATTCCAAACTTACATGCCTAGATCAAAACAGACATGAATAGGAAGCAGGGTATATATGAGGTATTTTTGTTGTTGTTTTTGTTATTGTTTTTGTTTGTTTGTTTTTCTGGGGTCAGACCACTGAAAATTCTGCAGCCTATCAATACAAACAGAAAAATATTTAGGTGAGTGGAGAGTAATGGTGGTTGTCTTCTGAGTTCACAGTAAGATTGGCTTCCCAGAAATATGCTGTCAGAGCCAGTATGATTGGGAAATGTAGTCTAATTTTTAAGAGAATAAATGCTTTGCAAAGTTATTTCACATGTGGAACACGAAGAAAAAAGGCCACACTACATCAAAGGTAAGAAGAGCCTGAAAACTGATGGTGCACAGCTGTACACGTATGAATGAGTTACATATCATCCTTTCAACGAAATCAATGTGACTAAAAGTACTGACAACTGCTTCTTGTGATGAGTGTGTCCCTAGGTGCCAGGGCTGTTCAGGCCCAGCATGTTGGGAGCTGCAGGGCCACCCAAGCAGTGCAGCAGGTTGGGATCCAGGGCCTGTCCAACCACCACTGCCAGGAGCTCCCAAAGCTGCCCCAGGCCCACGCATTAGACACCTCCCTGGGGATGGGAATGTGCCAAGGCTGGGCTGCCCTGTGAGCTCATGGGTAGGCCTGGCTCTGGGGGGTCCATGCCTGGGAAGGTCAGAGTTGTGTTGAGGTAGAGACCAACCCTGCTGCAGCATCCCCGGGTCAGGGGCTGATGCTCCTGGCTGAAGTTTGAAATGGGGTCTGGGCCCTGAGCAGAGACGTGGGGTGGGGCTGGGCAAGATGTATGGTTGTCCTCAAAGACCTGTCCTCATAAAAATAATCTTGAAGAAGGTAGATAAATATAAAGAAACATGATAATTCCTTACTAGCAAAGGACCAGGATGCAATACAAGATTATCTGTAGCAAAACTATGTTCTCCTCTACACAGAGTTCATTGCAATGATTACACCGTTAAGTGTTCTCTTAACATCTTTTTCTAGTCTGACAACATGATTTTTTTTTTCCCCAAGTCTTTGGACCGATAAAATTTATTTAATTCACTCAAAATTTCTCAGCTATATTTTGTTACAATTAGTGGTATTTTAGAAACAAGATACTTCAGGTGAGCAGTGTATTTGTGTGTTGCCACTGACTCAAAAGTCAGATAAAAACATTTTTCACTACTATATATATATTAAAAAGTAAAAGAATTACTTTTGTTATCAGAAATATTGTTCATAATGCCAGGAAACCTCTTAGAATCTGAATATCCATCAAACCTGTCCCATACTGAATTCTAATGTACATAGAGACAAACCACATGGTAAATTACCCTCTAGTTGTGGATATTCCAATTTTAAATGAAATAGTTTGGATTATTTATACTATATTGTGACCTTAATTTTATTTGGGAATAAAATTACACATTTGGCTATTGAAAAGAATATATTGTTCATCTCTATATGATAAAGATTTCCCTAGAATAATGTATTTCTACAGTTCTAGCCAAAGGTGAGAATCTGAAAGTATATTGAGGCTTTTTTTATTTAATAAACAGCAAATACACAGTGTTTTGTATTATGATCAAGTAATTCAGCTCTGTAGTTTAGAATTTTTCATCAGTGAAAGACAAGAGAAAATAGTAATGGACAATAAATGGAATTTCTGAATATCAGTAAAAAACCTATCATTTCAAAAGAATACGTAAATAAAATCCAATGCATTACCTGTCTCAGAAAGACATCCATAGTATAGCCAAGGTATTTGTTCCATATTTTTGTTTCTTAGTAACGGGTAATAACATGTCACTCACCACAAAGGCCAAGTGAAGAAATTGAGAAGAAACCCTCCTTCCTTGGGCTTTGAATCAAACCTTGTATTCATATATTGTCAAGTTTTTTATTCTTTTCCATCTCCTTATTTACTGGATGATTGACTGAGAGTACCTCATACATTTCCAGATACTCCGTGGAATAGAACAACTTTTTATATACCAGCATTTGCTGTTGTAAAAACCATTTATCATCCATGTTTAGGATCCAGTCTGCATGGTTTATTTGTAATGTATTTTAGACTCTATTTTCAAAAAGATTCCTCAGCTTCATGAATTTTTTTCCATTTTTGTGATTCAAATAATAACATTATGCTTTATTTCTGACATAACCTGTAGAGTCAAAACACATAAGGATGGCAATAACTGGGTGTCTAGGAAAGAAATATTTTTTTATACATATATTTACCCAGATGGAAATATATTATGAGGTAAGCCTTTGTTATGTTTCAGGTATTTCATGAGTGTTGGCAGTTAAATATATTTCATCTGACAGTGGAAACGTGAAACCTGAGACTTGAAACTGAATCATACATGCCTTTATAGTTTCTATTTGTCTATTTGTGTTTTTTTTTTTTTTTTTTTTTTTTTTTTTTTTTTTTTTTTTTTTTTTTTTTTTTTTTTTTTTTTTTTTTTTTTTTTTTTTTTTTTTTTGGCTTATATAGAGTAACTGAAGGGAGAACTGACCTGAGAGTATAATTGCTAATTCCTTCTGTTGATCAATGTAACAGCGAAGGTATGTACAAGCTACTTTTTATCAACTTTACTCAGTTTTCAAGGAATTAATTTTTTTGTTTGTTTGTTTGAGAGGGACATGTTTCTCTTATTTCAACTTACCTCAAAGCACTAATTTCTATCATTTCTGTGTTCATTACAATATTTTATCTTGATTCTGAATTAATCAACTAATGGAAACAAGAAACTTGACAGATCAGCTGATGAAAACCGAAGGATGCAATATATCCTGGCATCCCTACTACACTCTTCTAAATGTAGCTGTACAGTATGGAGATGGGAATGCTGATCTTGCAAGAAAATTCCGCTCTAAAACAGTTTTGCATATTATACACAAATCTAATGTGGGCACTCTAACATCCCTAATTGCTCAGATGGAGTGAATGAGAATGGGAGGTCAAACTTAAAGAGCGAACCCATGGTAAGGACAAGAATACCCTGGAAAATCACAAGACAGAAATATATTTGGGCAACTAACATGAGGAAGTTCTCAAGCACATGATACTTCAGTTGTTTATTTATAGATATATTTGAGTCTGAATTGGTTTTGAAATGATTTTTTAATATTTTTTACTTAATGTAACTCTAATATTTTTTGAATAATGTTCTTCTCATCAAATCTCCAGATAAATAAAAAATATTTTAACAAGTCAGTATTAAAGAGACTAAAAGCTGTGTATATGTTCATTCGATTAAGTACTTTACTACCAAGCTTCTATTTAAGCATTAGGAAGCAGTTTCTTTGAAAATAATTTTTTTTTTTGTCTAGGAATAAGCAGAATTATTATTATGTGTACCTTAGTATTCCTTCAAAACATAATAACTGGATCACTTATGAAATTATTAAGGAACTATATACACTCAACAGTTCAGAGTTACACATTACATTACAGATCAAATATGAAATCTGATAAATTATAAATTAAAAACCAACATGGACAAAAAAACCACACAAAACCTATGGAAGTTCTAGTGCTGCAAGACAAGTATCAAAAATGCTGCAGTGTTTGGGGTTTGGTTTTTTCTGTAATTCTTTACCAAAGTTCTCTGCCAGTTTCAGACTGAGATTTCCATATGCATGGCTAGTGTAGAAAAATACTTGTTTAATGCTACCTGAGCAGGAAAGGGCAGGTAAACCAAGCTCCACCACGTGTTGAGTATTTCCTGGTAAGCTAAATCTGTGAAGGAAATTTATCTTTCTCATTGACAATTTGTTCTTTGCTCAGCTCCTAGGGAAGTACTACATATACCATTCATTACACAAGAAAGACTCTCTTGCTCTAACAGGCCACATCACATTTTGCATTCACCAAGGACATCATGCAGTTCACAGGGCTGAGTCACACAAACTGTAGTCAGCCTAGCCTTTTTTTGAGTAAACTAGATAAAAGGAAGTAAAACCTTCAGATATATGC
>NW_020955995.1:7331-9514 GCF_003031625.1 Empidonax traillii | reverse complement strand
ATTGACAATTTGTTCTTTGCTCAGCTCCTAGGGAAGTACTACATATACCATTCATTACACAAGAAAGACTCTCTTGCTCTAACAGGCCACATCACATTTTGCATTCACCAAGGACATCATGCAGTTCACAGGGCTGAGTCACACAAACTGTAGTCAGCCTAGCCTTTTTTTGAGTAAACTAGATAAAAGAAGTAAAACCTTCAGATATATGCTTGATCCTAGACTTACATAAAGGGCAACTCAGGAAAAACAAAAACAAAGAACAAACCAAAAAGATAAACCCCTTTAGAAAGGAACTTGGAATTGGAAGAACTACAATCAAGTTCATATATTAATGAGAACATTGCATTTCTTGTCACTCAGGTTTTCTAGCTGAGTACCATTCCTTATCGTATCAATGGCTGTGAACTTAAAAATGTGCTGGAAAAGTACTAAACTCACTGGGATCCTTCCTTTCTAGCTGTACTTACAGTAGTGAGTGATGACAGACACTGGTTCAGCACCATGAAAAATTTCCATTTTGGAGAACTAGCAAACTCAGGGAAATTCAATTTATATGGAAGTCTTCTGGTCAGGTTTAATTCATGTGTGTCTGACAGGCTGTGTCTGCACATTACTGTGGTACCTCAGACATTTTTCTAAATACTTCAGGGATTTTTAGAAGGGGAAGGTAGGTAGAAATATTAACCAATTGCTCATCAGGCAATATAACCTTCAGAATGTGATCAAAAACTTTCTTTCTAGTATGCTTTTGGATACTCTCTTTTTATTTTTACCTGTGATAAAAAGGCACCAAATGTAATCCAACAAGTTCTTTATAATTAAGCACAAATACTTTTTCCCAGGAAGAGTCAGGAATCACTGAACTATTTAATAATAAATAATACTTTCAATTAAATATTATGCTTTCAAATGTAAGAGAATAAATAACAAGAGAATGTTTAAGTTCTCTGACACTTTGAGGTGAAAATCCAGGATCTTAGGACACTGTTTCATCCCATTGATCTCAGTAACTCTGCAACAATGTAAAAAGCACAGAGCAGTCCTTGAAACTGAGATGAAACTGCAGTAACAAAGTAAATGCAGGCAGTGATGATGTTTGAGTTTATTTATTTTCTTTTTTAGTTGCTAAATGGATTCCATGGAAAAAAACAATGCCTTTCCCTCCAGTCCTACCCACATATTGAGAAAATGAAGTGTATGTTCCCTGTCATGTCACTTCCTTAGTTTCACTGTATCCAAACACAAATATAAGATTGAATAATATTTTATTTATTAATTTCTTTACATTAAAATATTCAATCAATCAAATATTCAAGTCCATAAGCAGAAAGTAAACCTGACAATATTATTATTTATAATAATATCTCCTTCCTCTTTGCTTTGTCTAACCCTATGTTTGCTAATCTTTCTGCTAACTCTGTATCTCCTTAAGCGGTAAATTCTATCAGAACAGGTTTTACCTCAGTCCTATTAAAAATCTGTGGTTGTTAATTAGCTGTCTCTTCAGGAATCACACACTGGTCATTATAATGGTGTCATGCATATAAGGCACAGTTTATTTTAAATATTGTAACACTAAAACAAGTCCTTAGATAACATGGACCCTCAGTAAATCATTTGAATTTTTATTATCTACTGATTATAGGAAAGAGTGCAGATCTCATTCCTATCTTCCCAGCAACAAGCCTGATTTAATTCTTCAGGGTTCTTTCCTTGCTTCTCCAATGTTTCCTTAACAGAAATGAGAAATTTGAAGGCTATAGAGATTCTTCTGGGTATTTTATCATGGGTGTGACGTACTTGATGAAATTATAATTAGATAAGCATTCCAAAATCACAGCTAAAAAAGGTTTTCAATCCTACAGGAAGAAAAGAAGTGAAAAGGAGTGAAAAGGAAGGGAAATAGAAGAGAGGACAGAAGTAAGAAGAGAAAAAAGAAAAAACGAGAGGGAAAAAGGAGAGGGAAAAAGGAGAGGGAAAAAGGAGAGGGAAAAAGGAGAGGGAAAAAGGAGAGGGAAAAAGGAGAGGGAAAAAGGAGAGGGAAAAAGACAGTGTAAAAAGACAGTGTAAAAAGACAGTGTAAAAAGACAGTGTAAAAAGACAGTGTAAAAAGACAGTGTAAAAAGACAGAGTAAAAAGACAGTGTAAAAAGACAGTGTAAAAAGACAGTGTAAAAAGAC
>NW_020955995.1:0-5330 GCF_003031625.1 Empidonax traillii | reverse complement strand
ACAAGTGAAAAAGAAACAAGTGAAAAAGAAACAACTGAAAAAGAAACAACTGAAAAAGAAACAACTGAAAAAGAAACAACTGAAAAAGAAACAAGCTAAAAAGAAACAAGTGAAAAAGAAACAAGTGAAAAAGAAACAAGTGAAAAAGAAACAAGTGAAAAAGAAACTGAAAAAAGGAAAGGGAAACTGAAAAAAGGAAAGGGAAACTGAAAAAAGGAAAGGGAAACTGAAAAAAGGAAAGGGAAACTGAAAAAAGGAAAGGGAAACTGAAAAAAGGAAAGGGAAACTGAAAAAAGGAAATGGGAAATGAAAAAAGGAAATGGGAAATGAAAAAAGGAAATGGAAAGTGAAAAAAGGAAAGGAAGAAAGTGTAAAGGAAAGTGAAAAAAGGAAATGGAAATGGAAAGTGAAAGTAGGAAGTGGAAAGTGAAAGTAGGAAGTGGAAAGTGAAAGTAGGAAGTGGAAAGTGAAAAGAGGAAGTGGAAAGTGAAAAGAGGAAATGGAAAGTGAAAAGAGGAAGTGGAAAGTGAAAGTGAAAAAAGGAAATGGAAAGTGAAAAAAGGAAATGGAAAGTGAGAAAAGGAAATGGAAAGTGAAAAAAGGAAATGGAAAGTGAAAAAAGGAAATGGAAAGTGAAAAAAGGAAATGGAAAGTGAAAAAAGGAAATGGAAAGTGAAAAAAGGAAATGGAAAGTGAAAAAAGGAAATGGAAAGGAAGAAAATGAAAAAAAGGAAAGGGAAAACAAAAAAAAGGGAAGGGCAAGGGAGCTTAAAATGATGCCCTTTTCTCCCTTTACTGAGTGCCTGGGAGAAGAGACCGACTTCCACCTGGCTACAACCTCCTGTGAGGTAGCTATAGAGTGTAGAGAGTGATGAGATCACCCCTGAGCCTCCTCTTCTCCAGACTAAACAACCCCAGCTCCCTCAGCCTCTCCTCATAGGACTTGTGATCAAGTCCCTTCACTAGCCTCATTGCTCTTCTCTGGACCCGCTCCAGCACCTCAATGTCCTTCCTGAACTGAGGGGCCCAGAACTGGACACAGCACTCCAGGTGTGGCCTCACCAGCACTAAGTACAGGGGAAGAATCACTGACCTGCACCTGCTGGCCACACTGTTCCTGATCCAGACCAGGATGCCATTGGCCTTCTTGGCCACCTGGGCACACTGCTGGCTCATGTTCAGCCTCCTGTCAATCAGCACCCCCAGGTCCTTTTCTGCCTGGCTGCTCTCCAGCCACTCTGTGCCCAGCCTGTAGCACTGCAGGGGGTTGTTGTGGTCAAAGAGCAGGACCCAGCACTTGGCCTCATTGAACCTCATCCTGTTGGAATCAGCCCAAGTCTCCAGCTTGTCCAGGTCCTCTGAAGAGCCCTCCTGCCTTCCAGCAGATCAACACTCCTCCGCCCTCAACTTGCTGTCATCTGCAAATTTGCTAATGGTGGACTCAGTCCCCTCATCCAGATCATCAATAAAGATAATAAAGATATTAAAAAATATATTAAAATGACTGAATAAAAATATTAAACAGGATTGGAGTGACCTTTCTGGTATAAGTTCACTAGTCTGTCCTGAATGACCATTGCAAAAGAAGTAGCCTAAGACATGAACCAGCTAAACTGAATGGACATTTGAATGGGGATGGGCATTAGACTAACAGAATGCTACCTGTGTATACGTGTAAGCTGATTACAGCTCTGAGGGCTTTTGTGCCAGATCTAAATCCCATCCCTTACCCCATACCTGCACTCTTCTGTAGTGTCTCCTTTGTCTCCACTTCTGAAGGCATTTGTTATTCAATTAAACCTGTATTTCTCTACTCTACACTGCTATGTTAGGGTTATAAATAACTCATTCTGAATAGAGGGTTATAAATAACTTATTCTGAATAGAGTAGTAACTTCTTGGTACTGATACCTATTTAAAACTTGAGTTCTAGCATATACAGATTATAAAAGTAAAATAAAAGAGTTATAGACAGCTGGTTCCTTAGAAAAAATGCTAAGAGAGCTAAACTAAGTGAAAACAAAGCTATGGGAAAATTGAAAAAAGTTCAGACAGGGCAAATCTGAAAAACATCAATTGTGACACCTTCAATACAAGGCTCACAAGTCATTACTAGTAATATAGGGTTACATATTAAAATTAGGACAAAGAGAAAGAAAATCACAGTTCATATTTCTGAATATAAAATTATGCAGCTAGATAGAGAGGGAAAGGAATTATATTGTTAAAGTTTGCTTTTCATTAAAAGTGAAATGTTTCAGGATTTGTGTGAAGTACCTGAATGCAGAGTGGCAAGTTCTTGCTTCCATTTCTTACTGCAGGCTAGATTCCAGTATTCATGGGCTATTCATGTATGTAGAAATGCATTCACAGCAAGCATTAAAAAATATTCAAGGAGAATTCTCTATTAATTTCATTTGAATGTATGGCTGCTTATAACTGCAGCTTATTCAGGTAGTGATGAAAATAAGTCTTTTTTATTTGCATGTGGATAAATACAGGCTTACCCAACAAAACCTTCAGCAAGTTATGATCAGAATTTTATTGCATGGAATTAAGATAGGCTTGCTAATACTATAGTCAAATACTTTAAAAAGCTCAATATACCAAAAGTTGGAAAGCCAGTGAGCCTCACAAATAAGTGAAAGTGACAATGGATGGATTTTTGAGAAATAATGATATTCATTTTGTGATCCAAAGTCAGGGTGGTTGTCTCTGAGGACATCAGTATGGGGTGAGCTACATCATAGACCAACAACAGAATTTTCTAAAGCCTTTTTTTGTTTAACAGTCGCTACTGAAATTAGCAAGACTGAACTGTACTAAACCCCAAAACTAAATGCATCTCATTAATTTTTAAAGTACCTAACAATTTCTAAAGCACATTATATAACCAACTTTTTAGATTCCTAATTTAAGCACATAGATTCCAAAATCTTGGCTTATTTGATAGCGAATAAGAATCAAGTTCCATTTTAATTTTTTTTGCCTTTTTTATTTCCTTTTTTTACTTCAAAAGAGAATAGAATGTGTCATAACTTCAGCTGAAAAGAGTTGGGAATAACAAAAATAATACACTGGTTCTTCTGAAAGCAATTTAGCATTTTGCTTGATACTTCAAATTCAATGAATGTGTTTGGTAGGCAGAACAAAGTGAAGATAGAGTGAAGAATAAAGTCAAAATATTTGTAATTATAAGGAAAGAAGTGAACAGAAGAGTGAGAGGAAAGAAAAGCAGTTTGAGAAGCAGTGGCAATACAAAGATCAATTAAGCTAATTAACCAAGAAGAATTAAAAAAAAGATGCTTTGATTCCTCCTTTGGGGTACAGAAGAGTTACTAATACCTTTTTTAGACAACTGACCATTGGTTGCCAGCCTGAAAGGCAGTATATCACCCAGCAGTCACAGAAGTCTCTCCAGGCTGCTGATTCCCTCTTCTACCACAAAAGGATTCTCCTGATTGCGTAAATCCCTGTTGCTGGCCCATGACCATGGGTACTCATATGCCACTGATCTATGGACCGCACTGAGCAGTTGCACTGTCTTGTCGACATAGGCAGAAGCTGGTGAGATTGACACAGATTTACAGGAGGAAAAAGACTGAATCATAACAGCACAAAGTGCTCCCAGGAAACAAGGGACATAGAGAACTCTCAAGTAATTCGACATGTCATACTCTATTTTCAGGCCAAATCTAGTAAAGGCCAAATGAACAACCTAGATTTATAGTTCAGACTTTAATTCGATATGAATAACTCAATATGAATAATGTTATTCATCACCATGCTTGCAATCTTGTTATGCTGTATGATGTGGTTTATTCTGTATAGTGCAATACCAGAACACTAGCAAGTTTGACTACTTTTTGTTTAAATTGTTTTAAAACATCACGTAAAATCAATGATATTTCACAAGAATAAGAAACTGGAAAATCTAGGTCAAAATAATGGATGTGGTAATGTAATCTTTATAGCTTTACAGGTAAAAGAAAGTGGGAGAAAATGGTAAATGCTGTATGTGTTAGTAGTAAACATCAATAACATTGATTTGGATTGACCTACTGCTTGTAGTTTTATGCAAGTCTATCCACTCATGGTTAATCTTTAGAAAACATGGATAAAAGAGGAGGACTTAGTAGCTTCCAAACAGAGACTGACAATATTATTGTATCCCCAAATGCTTCTGAAAAAGCTTTGAAAAGCTCAAAAGAAAAAATAAAACAACCAAACAAAAACAATCAATAGAGATATCAGATGCTGTATTGGATTAAATGCTGTATTGGGAAAAAAAAAAGTGTTCCTGTGTCTACATGTCTCATAACTAAATACATAACTTCAAAAACACAAGGTATATATGACACTATCACTTCACTATGGCAATTAGGAAGTATAAAAGCAACCTTATTTCCATCAAAAGATCTGAAGTTTTTCAAAGTCACCACTATGCTTTTGTAAGTTCCACTACCTCTAGAAAAATTCCATCTATTTCTAACAGCTAAGAATTAGTATCTCTATATTCCATTTTGAAGAATATTTTGTTATCTCAATTATTAGCTATAATCATACATGTAACTTTTAATGTTATGATTTAGATATTTTAAATGCCATTTTCCTTTACATACTTTTAAAAATACTTTTAATCATCATCATCTAGATCAATACAAAGGCATATTACAATTAAATATTGCACAACATTTGTTTTCATTTATGATTGTTATTTTGTCACTTGGTTTTGTTGCTGTTGTTAAGACTAAAAATAGAAGACTTAGTCTAATTGAGGTTGTTAGACTATGAAATTAAGCCTATTAGGACATTTTCAGCAAAACTTTAAATTACATGATTTTTATTATGTTCATATAAACACATTCTGTTACTCTTCTGCCAGAGTCCCCAACTCTATAGAACTCTTCCATTATACTCCCCAACCAAGTCCTTTCAGATAGTCCACAAGGAGGGTGTATAAAATAATACCAATGTAAGTTATGCTTAACAAAATACATACCAATTGCAATGAAGAGTTCAATCACAGCACTAATGTCATCCTCATTCTCAGTGCCTGTAATATGCTCACTGTTACAAGGCTGGGCATTCCTAGCCTCCAGAAAATACATGAGCTGAAGCCAGCTGAAGTCTTCTGATTTTCTCTAATTTATATAAGCTGTGTTGGGCTGAATCACATATTCATTCCTCCTCCCCTCCTCCCTGCCCTTCCACGCTTGTCCAGCTAATTTAGGGGTACATTTGTGTTGTTTTAATGAACTCAAGGGGAAACATTTACACCACCTGTTGAACCATGCCTGTGTCCAGAGTGCTGAGATATAATCAGCCTC
>NW_020955994.1:457955-538525 GCF_003031625.1 Empidonax traillii | reverse complement strand
ATTTTCAGATTATTCTTCCATTAAATTTATAAACTGACTTTGCAACATAATGAACTAAATACTCCAACTTTAATATTTTGCATTCATACCAAAAACAATTAACAGTTTTTACAAATAGTGTTATTTACTAAAACAATTCTTATACAACAGTGCAGTATATCTAAATATATACATTTGCCAACATCAAAGGCAGCATCAAAACAAACAAAGCCAAACAAAAATGCACTTTGCTACTGTGTACACTTTATTAAAACCAAAGCAGACTGCAGCAGGTTTCTTTTTCATGACAAAGACAAAAATTATTTGGATTCCAGAAGAACATGCAGGATAGAAGAACAAAAGCCCCTACCACCTTTTTGCCAAGGTAGCAGCGTAAAAAGGGATATTCAGATCTGCAATTTTACATAGTAGCAAATGGAATGTTTTTAAACACAATCATCCTAATTCAAGAAACAAGGCTTTAAAAATGTAGATAGTGTTTTTTACATATTGAAGGGAAAAGTTCAAATGTCAAGGCCTTCTCCATGTATTTCTGTGGTGTTGGACAGTCTATGTATGAAAGTCACTATTCTTCATTGCAGCTAAAAATGAGAAAGGAGTAGCTGTAGTGTGGAGTTGGTCAGCTTTACTAAGATTGAGTAACAGAGAAAAAAATGATTCTGCCTGCTGTTAGTAATGGAGGTTTCTGTAACTTTTACTCTACCTTTTTCTTTAAAAATATCTCCTTCAAGTTTTTAACTGGAAAAATTATGCTCCCTTGTTCTTCAAAATAGATGCATGCATCTCTCCAAAGGAAGCTGCAGTTGTGTAACTCAAAATGCCAGTGTAGCTGCTCTAATTAGAGATATCCTTTTTCATTCTGTGAAACCCAGCTCTGTATGTAAAGACTGCACAGATACCTTTGAAATGTGAGTGAAGTGATATTAGAGAAAAGACTAAAAAAAATTGGAGAATGAGGTATTAAGCAGTTCTCCAGTGTAAATCTGATGTTCCTGACATCTAGATGAAATCAGAGAACTATAATAGCAGCCTAGATTTAATCAGCAAATATGTACATGGTATTAAGAGCAAATTTATCACCTTTGTTTCTAATCATTTTCAACCTGGCAGAATTTTCTGAAGTTCAAATCCATTTCAGTTCCCCCAACTCAAAGTTCATGAACAGTAACTGTACCACGAGGGCAGCATGCTGCCCCACACCTGTTGAGAAGCCTGCAGTAATTCTTATATTTTGCTCCTTTTTACTGTTGTTTTACTGCTGTCTATATGTGTTTTGGCCAATGACATTAAATACACATCTACACCAGTACCATTTACTAAACAGAAGTGGACAAATACGTTGACTTTTCCTGCAACTGAGCACTCTGGAACACACTGCCATGACATCAATACAGCAAATTTCAACACACTGCCTCAGTGTTTTTCCTGGGATGTTTTACAGTAAATCTTAACACCTTTGTTATGCCCACATAAATTGAGATGATACACAGGGGTAAACAAGTTTTGCTTATAGAAGTGAAATGCACAGAAGGCACTTTCCAGAGTTTGCTCCAGTTCAGGCTAACCAAGCCACTGAAATACGCCTTCTGAAGTTAATTAGCATTTTTGTATTCCTTAATGAAAGGGTTAAGTAACAAAGGGTTATACAAAATATTGTGAAAACATTTTAGCCTTACATTCACAATATACATGTAAAGAAACAAGGCATTCAAAAATTAGGTCTTCTATTGGAACATGAAACATTTCCATGGGGTTCTTAACTTTCAAATAGTTTAACTTTCTGACACTTTATTTAATTGCTAAAAAGCTTTTCCACACAGTAGCTGTACGTGTACTTTCCCCCATTCACCCACATTTCTGTGTTCAATACCATAGTAAGGTAGAACACACATGAACTTGGTCAAAACAATGCATAAATGAGGAATCTGAGAATCAATCATGGCAGAGAAGGACCAGCAACGGCATCTCCAGGTTCATGATACCAAACCCATAGAGAGGAGCTGAACTGACATAAAATTTCTAAGTTATCAGAGAGAATACAAGAGGATGACTGAATGAATTCATGTAATGACAGCATCTAGCAAGGTAGGAGAAGGCATCACTTTAGAGTATTGAGCATACAGGACACAACCAAGCAAGAAGACAAAATTTACTTTCATGATGAGAAAAATCAACATAAAGCAATATAGCTCCAAATTTAATTTAATCAGAACACTGCATGTGAAATGGAAAATGTAGGTTGCAGCAAAAACACTAAGACTCTGAACCTAAAAACAGTGATCTACTGCACCAGGTGTAGACAATGATTCAAAAACAACTAAAATTCCCAGTCTGTTACAGGAGATACCTTAGAGCAGTACTTCAGTAAAGGCAGGAAGGAAAATAGAAAGTGTCCATCTTTTATTCACAACTTTCATTATATTGAATTTAGAGGGGCATTGAATTTAACAAGTAGTTTTTTCGGTCATGATGAATATAAATGAAAGGTGATTTTAATTTTCATAAACATGGCTGAATGCCGAAAATAAGCAAGTTGGAAAGCAGAAAAACTTAAGATACACCTAAGGTTTCTGCGTTCAAATGAGAAACCAAGAATGAGCATTGCTGTATGTCAAGAAAAGACTTCAAAAATTTTAAAAACAATGACAAATTAGTAACAAAAAGTATTTTTGCCGGGTCCTTTCTGCAAGTTCCATAGGCCCTTGTTAGGGAACATGTGGCACAACATGGAAAAACCTAAGAATACAATTGTCAGTGTCAGTCAGACTCTCTTGATGCTTCAAGCTTCTCTTTGAATCAGGGACTAAGAATTAGAGAATCAAAAGTTATTTTCACTTTTGTATATAAATTATACATTTCTATACACACTGTATATCTGATTTTGGAATAAGGTACTGAATGCATACAAAGAACACTAAATTATACTACATGTCTTTTCTAGAGATCACCTTTTCAATCCTTAAAAAATTATCTATGACACAATATCTTGGATTATTATCCTTTTCTTTAGTATTTCTTTTCAAATTCCAAAGGCTTTTGTGATGCCACCAAGTATTGAAGTAATTAATGACAATTTGTGAGGGTGCTTAAGAGTTCTAGAGAAAAAAAAAGTGAAAATACTAGTATTAGAACAATCAGCTGGCTAGAACATCTCCAACTGGAACAAATCAGCTATGGGCATATTTTGTAACCACCCCCATCAAAAGTTATGCAAAGTAGTCATCTGAAAGCATCTTGCAAAACACCAGTGTCAATTAAAATAGTGAAACAAATGCATGTTAGGTAGCCGTGAGCAGATGCAGGAGTGTATGGGATAACTGAGGTCCTTTTTATAGTATAATGTACAGTTGCAACATTTAATTCCAGAAGCATCACACTAAAATATAGTACACAAAAGCAAACAATTTCTGCCACACACAGTAGCAAGACTAAAAACACAGATCTGATGTTGAAGCCATCTAGTATTGCTTTAAGAGGAATTAGAGTAGCTGGAAAAGACAAAACCAGGATGCATTACTAGACTGAATACAAATGCAAAATAACAACAGTCTTTGTAAAAGAAACTCAGATCAAGCACACCTAAAATGCTGCCTTCAATTACCATGTTTCTTTTGTAGCACCTCAGCCACAGAAAGAAAATACGCCTTCAGAGCCAGTTGACTCAGTTACTGAGAAACACAAGGGTTTAAACAGGTTAATATATGTTGCTGCATAAGAGAATTCAAAGTAACCTGAACGTGGATTAAAATGAGATGCTTCATAACCTATTGATACTATAGAAGGGCTAGTAAATTAAAATGGTACAACTGAAAATTGAAACAGACGTTTAAGGCAGAAGTGTTTGTGTTAAAACAGTAAACAGAACAAATTGCTAAGCAAGGCCACAAGAGATAAAACGAAGCCCTGAAGGTTTGTTCAGCAAAGTGATTTAAATGTCCATAATTCTCCGTGTTCTAATTAAGAAGACTCGAATAAAATAGTATAATTCATGTTGTGTGTTCCAGTTTAAAACTCCATTGTTTCTCTTCCAATTCAATTCCTCTGTCTTTCTTTGGTGTAATCTCTACCAACACACATAGAACATAGTTCTGGTTCTCATTGTAAAAAAAACAACTTGGAAAAAATAAATTACATGCGTCTCATGACAAAATGCAAGATCCTGATCTGTTGCATGGTCCCATATGTTTAGCAGCCTCTGAATAGTAGTTTTAAGTTATTAACTATGTCCAAAGCAGAATCATAATTTGCTGTTATCCCCCCAAATCACTTACTAGTTAACCAGTTTACTTTGGTAGATAAGCTATCTAATAGTCATGATACACTTGTGTTCAGTTCAAGAAGTAGTGAAACCTAGACTCAGATAAGTTTGTAAATTCATATATAGACCCTAACTCGTAATTGTAATCATGATATGCAGAATTACTGCTTTTCCTGCATTGGAAAAAGACATCACATCTGTCTTAAAACTACACAAAACTATGAAATATGTTTGTCAGTTCATGATTAAAATAAAATAGTAAAGTAAATGATTTTTAAACATTGTGTTAAATATATTCACACAACCACCATAGCTATAGGAAATGGGCACTACTGCAATCACACACTATATGTACATAACATATATGCCACAACAGTTTGCAAATGTTTTCACAGACTAGCCAATTTTACCATACATAAATAATCTTGTACCAATTTTTAGGCATTTTAAAAGGAAGTAAATTTCCTAAATATATCAGTTCCTCTGCAAAATTAAAAAAAAAAAATCCTAAAAAGTCAGTGCAAATTGAACTTGTTCACCAAGAGAGATTCTTATTAAGCTGAGGATAAACAAAGTTTAAGAGATTAAAGGAAGAAACTCATAGAATTGCCAACTGCCTTTAGCAGAGGTTAAAGAAGATTAGGAATCAGAAGTCCTGGATCCTATAGCAGAGCCTTCTGTGAGTAGCTATGCTGTGGTTGTTGAGGTGGTGGAGGCTGTGGTTGTTGTGGAGGTGCTTGCTGACTGCCTGCTGTCTGTGGCAGAGCTGTAGATGCTAAGTTATAGTTTGGCACCTGGGACATATTAGTTCCAGCATTCTGATAAGCAGCAACATCAACAGTACCAGGTGGTGGACTATACACTGAAGCCTGGTTGGAGTAAGTACTTCCAGCAACAGAACCAACCATTGCACTGAAAAAAAAAAAAAACTGAAGTTAAATTTACAAACAATTTACCAACAGAAGAGCAAAACTTTACTGCATCTTCAGTTCTATATATACGCACAAAAATCTCTTAACTCAGGATACCTTGCATATTTAAAACTATAGTCAATGAGTATTCCCACTAAAACTCAAACACACTCCTCAGATTTAAACACACATAAGACACCTCCCATGGATTTAAAATTAGAATTTATACTTTCAGAATTAGAATCTATATTTTTGTATTATTTTAAGGTGCAACATGGGATCCAGGTGCAAGATGGCGCCATCTGTCTTCCATTTTGTTCACGGAAAAAAACAAAGACCAACCGAACTGTTCCATAAACCTAACCAACTGTTTTAAATAGCAAAACAGGTCAGGTGAAGTATTCAGAAACTCACTTTAGCAAGGTATGCCTTACTATACCTAGAAAGTAACTTTGGGGGTCAGTAACTATCAAATATATTAAAGACTCAAGATGGATGTCTCTCCCAGTTTAATAGAATAAAATTACTTTACACAGACAGTTAAAAAAAAAAAAAAAAAAAAAAAAAAAAAAAAAAAAAAAAAAAAAAAAAAAAAAAAAAAAAAGAACCACTAAACCAAAAGCCAGTTCAAAAGTTTTTCACAATATAGGTAGCTTAACCAAAGCTTAGCATCTTTGGCTATCTACCCAATGTAGAAAGCCTCTTGTAAATCCTTGATATGGTCAAGGTGCATAAACCTTAATAAGTAATCATAGCTCATTCACTTCTTTTCCAAAATAAGCAGAATTCTCTCCATTCTTCTATAGTAAGATATTTGAAAAAAAAAGAACTGTAGAATATACAGAAATTATGCTACGCCAGCCAGAGCAGCAGATAATCTTCATCATTAAATGTATATTAAAAGTTACAACTACTATTAAGTCATGTCTATATAATTTTCTCTATTTTTGATATAAAAGAAATATAGAGTTATATCAATTACATATTTCACATATAGAAAATGAAAAACTGGAGCAAATGATAAAAACAACAGAAAATTTAGATGTTTGACAGGAATTTTTAACGAATACCTGACACACTGGAAATAATTGCACGAAATTATCTTTCAGCTGTGTTTATAGTTATACTTCGGAAAGGAAAAATGTCTCCTTTAAGTATTATCTGCAGTCCATTATGAATCAATTGATTAAAACTTGAATAGGAAAATACTTAAATTACTTTGTGTAAGATGTCTGTGCAGGCTGACCAGGCAGTACTGAGCTGGCAGATGGAGTAACTGTGCCTTGGCTGAGAGAAGGGAGCTGTTCAGGAGGAAGATTGTAACCTTGAATATGGGCCATCTGTGCACTCCCTGCCACCAAGTATGCGTTACTTTGAGTTTGCCCTGGATAAACCTAGGAAGTTAAATAAAGGAATATTAGAAATAAATACAAGAAAATTTGCTATTTAATATCTAACATCAGAATTTAAAGATAGCCTCTCAAACCTTTTAGTTTCCTCCAATTCAAATTACTGAAGTTAAAAATGGTAATTCTTTCATGGCAGCATTTCCATGTTGATGGCTATCTCTGGGTAGATAGGGGAGGGCATAATCTTAACCAGGAATAGAACTCCCTTCGTTCTTTACTTTCTTTGACCCACTATGCAAAGCCCTGGCAGCTTGAATTTTTAATTTTATGTGCAACTCAAAGCCCAGGATAGGCTTTTTCCTTGATCAAAAGGAACTGAAGAGACAAAAACTAAAAGTGTTAGAACCTGCGAACATTTTTATTTTTATTTGTTTATATATTGTGTTGAGAGAAAATACTGCTCAGTAGGAATGCACTTCATAAGGTCAGTGGCTATTAAAGGTTACAGACATACCTGAGAGCCAGAAACACCAGATGACTGCATGTAATACTGTTGGTTTTGTAGTTTTGCGTACATGGAATACATTGGGTCCTCATTCACCAATTTGTTATACAAAGAAAGAGCCTCCATTGCTTTAACATTGAGCTCTGAAAGTTCTGAATGTTTCCTAGAAAATATATTTTACAGTTTATTCTACAATTTAGATAACTTCAGTATAGAACAGACAACACAGAGAAATTTCATGAGGTGTGAGAAGCAACATACTCTTGCTATGAAGTGATGCCTGACAAGTGCCAGAGCGTCAAATGGTACAATACTATAAAATATGTGACTAGGAGGAAAAAACCTTCAGACTTCTTTCCAAAGGAGAAACTACTAATACATACACCTATTTTCTTCACCAATATTCATAAAAATTATCAAGATATCATTAAATAATAACACTAGTATTTCTAAGATTCAATTTTGAGTCAAAACACATGACCTTTTTTTTACCTGTCTATATCTTCCAACTTTTCATCTATGAGAGGTCCCATCTGGTGGCACATTGCTAGAATAGAAATACATTAAAATATAACAGAGTAATAAACATTTCCATACTGCAAAGTCAAAAAGCAATTCAAAAAAAAAAAAATTACAAGTCAGAAATGTGTAGATGCTAGTCCATTTTTTTTAGTTCATTACTATAACTGCATGCCAAAAATTTATAATAACAGAGGGAGCGTCATGAACAATTAAAGAATGAGATACAGCTGAAGTTTTCACTAGTGGTACAATTTCAAAAGTACATTTTAAAATAAAGTGAAGCAAAACACATTTAACATCTAGGAAACATAAAATTGAAACTAATTTGCATTAAAAGGTTCAAGTAAATGATAGGTGATCTCTTGTTCAAGGAAGGAAATTTGCCACTGCAAATCATGTGCTCAACTAACATTACTACAAAAAGACAATCTATGAAAACAATGAAGGAGAAAACTGATTGCAATGATTCAATCACCTGCACGTCAAAGACACTAATAGCATATTTCTCTCTCACTGGAATCCTAATTGGGGGAGAGGGCTTTTTCAAACCACTAACACATGCAAAAACCAACACAAAAGCTTACCAGAAGCAGAATAGAAAAGCATTAAAATAAACAAAAATGCACTCCCTGCCTCCTTTCAGCACAAGGACATGGGAGTCACCCAACTGCCAAGCAAACCACAGTTAATTACAGAAAGACAGAATTCATCAAATGTAAAATAAACTGACAAGAAAGCTAAAACGGAAGTTCTGGATATTAGGAATAGAGAAGGTCCTGAAAATGTCTGGGCCATGAGGCATGAAAGGGCGCTACTACTGGGTTCCTCAAAGGTAACTCCAGGTGAAAGAGGAGTTGTATGAGAGATACCCATCTACTTCTTTGAACCTCAGATCAGTAACACATCGACAGAAATGCTGGGAAAAGATGTAAAACCTGGTCTAAGTTCTGCCTATTTTATGTACAGCATAAAGTGTGGTAAAAGGCATGACAAGGGTTGCTCAGATGTCTGTATGGTAACATGATGACTGCACTGCTGCCAACCACAAACCCTGGGCTCCTGAACGTGTTAGGATGAGCTCTCCAGTTTAAAGAATTTGTGACTGGACATGTGGCTGGCAGAAGAAAATGAAGTGGGTTTTCTGTCAAATGTTGATCAGCATCTGCCACCACTGGTAGGAACCAAGGATTCAAAACACATCTGTAACAAAATTCCCAGAACCTATGCTAAAAACAGTAGCTCACCAAAGACTATTAAAGTGTAGAGCAAGTCATCTTGAATTGGCATTCTAGGAGTACAGCAAATGCTGCTGTAGGTAGCTGGGGAGAAATCATCTGACCTCACTATTGCTTTCAGATTCTAGGACCAGTCCCACAGTTCAGTATAAAATTCAGCATTGTTTTAATGATTGCATTTGCAAGGAAATCCTAATGTAAGCCATATCTGGAGGTTGGTGGACAAGCATACCTTTAATTTCTTTGTCTTTGTCCTGGACCAGATACAGGCAATCTGCTTCTTAGACAACAGCCTCTATAGCTATATTTGGGACTTGAAAGAATAAAACCAGTCATGTTTCTTTTTACCCCTCTTTAGCTTTAGTGGAACTAGAATATGTGCAGACAGTTTACTGATGTGCAGTTCCTAAAACAGGATTCATTTACAGGCATAATGAACCAGATGGGTGTGAAAAGATGGGACATACCCAAAAGCTTATAAACCTATACACTTCCATGATTAACTTCTAGATAGATGTAGAACCTGCCATTTTTAGCAAACTCTGGTCCTATTTGAATTGTCAATTTAAGTCTATGTTCTGTCTCATAATCAGAAAGTTTCTTTTCTTCCTTCTCCAAGTTCCCTCCCAAAAATTTTGGTGCATACATCAACCCAGGTGAAATGGTCTACAATGCTGCTGTGAAGAGGTAGCCTGAATAATCTGACTCTAAAAGACTAGTATAATTTGTAGCAGTCTATGAAGTATTTGTTAATATGCAACTCCTACAGAAATATACATGCAAGTGAAAAGCATGTGGGACACCTACAGGTCTATTCTAAACCTTAGTAGTATTTCTGCTTCCTCTCACGGAATCTTCCTTAGACTCCTTTTGCCACTCATGCTGTGCTACTCTATGAAGGAAAAAAAATAATGGATGAATATGATTGAATTAAATATTTCTCGGTCTTGAAAAGAAAAAGAATATAGAAAATTGTTTTCTTGAGAGAGGAATGGGCTTGTTTTAAGTTAACATTTTGCAATTTGGTCTCTTAGATGTGGAAAAAAGGAAGAGAGAAGATAATTATGGCTCAGGCATGCTTTCTGCATGCACATGAAGCTGAAGTAGTTTCAGCTTAGTTTCAATTTGGTTTGATTTAGATAATTACTAGAGAAGAAAACAAAAACAAAACAATATTTTCTTACCCTCAAGATGAAGCAATTCTGGGAGATCTGGTTGGTCATCAGATGGGTCTGCACTTTGTAACATCTGTAAAAGTTGGTCCATTTTATCCTAGAACACAAGTTGTATAATTAGGGCACATTTGGGGGGCAGGGAATTAGCACTTTCAGGATAGTAAACTAAAGCACCTGTTTACAGCCATTTTGATCTCTTGGCACTTAGGAAGCATCTAGACTAAGAAAATACAAGTCATACATGCTACTTTATAAGAGTGAAGATGCTTTAACAAGGAAAAGCCAATAAAGAAAAATGAACAGTAGTAACAAGTGGAATGTGCAGAATACTTTATTCCTAAAAGTCCTTCTAAACAGTATTTTCTGAGCAACCTCTATTTTTCCATTCTTGTTATTACATATGCAATAACACCATCTAGTGGGATTAGTGGAAATGTTTTGACACAATACATGGAGAGAGTACTTCAGATTCACTGAAAATCTATCCTGCATTTTTAAGTGTATGTCATGTCATTACCTATATATATATATATATATATATATATATATATATGTATATATATATACACACACATACCCCATTTTTTTAAGATGATGTTTGGAGGGATTGCATGGTTGATTTCAGAATAAGTCATCCTTAATTAACCAGTTAAAGTGCAACCCTCTTATAATAAAAATACCAAAGGTTAGAAAATGGACAGGCATAAACTCTTTGAAAAATATGTCTTGGAGTGAATTATATTGGTTAATGAAAATTATATGTAAAAGATTTTAAATGACTTTTTAGATGAGTGCTATCAAATAAATAGCCTTTATCAGGCCAGAGTTATATAGGTTGTATCAAAGTAGAAAATAAAACCATGTTTTGTCCTCCCTAAATCCTGGAAAGGAAGGGAACAGCCAAATTACTTACTTTCTTAAATATTATACTACAGCAAATTTAAAAATAAAAGAAGACAGTAAAACAAAAAACCAACATGGACTCATAGAAGACAAAAGCTGGAAGGCACCTCAAGGAAGGCCTGAGATAAGCTATTTTGGTGGATTACAAACTAATATCTCTTGGGAAGAAGAGTTTGTGAGGTGGGAGTTTAATAGGACTTTGGTAAGGTACTAACTGATTTCTCATTTCAAAAATGAGACACAGAACCTGTGTCAAGGGGAAAAAAAAAAAGGCAGGGGAAAAAAACATTCGTTTTTCAGAGCTGGAAAGAAATCTTTGATTCTTAGGGTAGACAGTGGTGGTTATACTGGAAATAAATTTAAGACAGGAGGCAAGATGAGTATCTCTGAGGTATCCTGAAGTACTTAAAGTAAAATTTGAAAGCAAATTTGTCACTTAACATCAAGCTTGTAGTTTGGAGGTAAACAGATGTACAATCCAGGAAGAGGGTCCTAAATGGAATGTAGTTTCCAAATTCAGTTTCAGAGATTTCTAAGAGCTTCAAGACTCTTTAAGAGATGAGAATACTGCAGATATCTTTTTATTTTAACTTTTATTTCAACTTTCCTTTCCCATTCTCTCTTTTGTTTTTGAACTACAGGATGAAAGGGTTAAATATCATATATTTGAAAGGGTTAAATATCACATATTCAAATGTACCAGCAGCTGAAAAACAGTACTTTTAGCATGCTTACTTCATCAATATATACTGGTTCAGGCTCAGGTTCTATTGTCTCTACTTGAATTTCATCGCTGAACTGCACTGTTTTCTTCTCAGTTTTCACTGCAAAATAAACAGGCAGATTAATTTTCTTAAAATAAAAATAAACAAACAATGACAAATATAATATAGCTAGTATATTGCCTAGGTTTTTTGCATTTGAACAGTTCATGCAAGGTCAACTGAAACATGTTTTATCAAATAAATGTCTTTATTACAGTCTCCCTGCACATAACATACTTACTAATGAGTCATCAGGAAAAAAGACCAAGTAAGAGCAATTGGAAGAAATAGGGCTAATGAGTCAGGTTTAAGAGAAAACTGATAAAATCACCTATGACAAACTGATCTTCTTTTCTACAAAGCAAAGTACAGAATCAAAAGTTCTCAAATTTCACTATTCTTTCTCCATCAAATCATATCAGCAAAGCATCTCATTCATCTGTAGTGGAAGCTAAAACAAAAAAGCCAAATGCTACTCTTATCACATTACCCTTACTAGATAGTCTAAACATATCACAAATGACTGCTAAAGCATGTAATTCTGCTGACCTGCTCTTACCTTTAGCACCCTGAAATTGAGATCACAGGAGATTAATCTTGCAAGCCCATGAGATTTACAGGAATCAGTTCTAGGATGTTAAAGCCATGTCTAATGTTTAATATTTTTATTAAATACTTAGAGTAGGTTAGACTTATATAAATAAATACAAGTAGATAAGCAGTGTACAGAAAACCATTATGCACACATACACACCTACAGTACGTAGGTTTCTTGAACTATTTGAACACTTGTAATCTGACTCACATCTGCCCAGGGGCCTTCAGTTTTACCATGATTGGATATGCACCACGGCAACCAGGCAAAAAGGCAATCTGAAAAAAAGCTACTAATGCCTACATTTATCCAGGTCTCAGTGGAGTGATCTGATGAGTCTCAAGAAAGCCATTGACAAAGTCAGAACAGACAGCATCATATTTTTCAGCAGAAGCCAGCTTGGGCAACTTGGTCTGACACAAAGGTATGTCTGTTGTTTGTGAGATCATAGCAAGAGCTCCTCAGTTTTACTTTAGTTATCACATTAACTTGCAACTGAATTCCATCATAAGGGAAAGGAAATCACTGCAGAAATATATCTTAGGTGATGGCAGTATTTAACATATATACATAAATACAATGTTACTTACTCATTTCTGGCTCAGCAGAAAGATCAGCTGTTACAAAATTAGATGGAAACAATCCTATACCCTGGTGAGTTTCACCTTTCCACCAATTTGGATCACTGAAGATAAAAAAATCAACAAAACAAAGCCCCATACATTATAAAACCCATACGCACATCAATTTTCCTAGGAATTGCACAGAAAAGGCTTTTATATTACTTGTACATAAATACAACTTGTGTATACAGAGAGAATATGTTGTGTGTACACAAAAAGTTTTATGCAGTTACATTTATTTGTAAAAAATCTAGTCGATAACTAAAGTATTTAATATTTTAATATGTTTCCATGCAATTGTATTCCAAGGTATGCTTCTACATAGAAGATATCATTATCCCCAAATCATTTTTACAGTCTAATATACTTCTAGTAGACATTCTATATAAATTACCTGTCATCAAGGATAGTTATAAGTTCTCCAGCTTTAAAAGTTAATTCGTTGTCTTCAGCAGCCTCAAAATCATAGATTGCACGAACCTTTCGGCCCTCATGTTTGTGGTTTGTTAAAAGGTTTGAGGTGCTTGGATACAAACTGGAAAGTGTTGTTTGCTGTTGCCTTTGTTCTTTTAGTGACAGTTCAATAGCTGCAAAAGAAGAGTTACTCAGATGAAAAATCCCTATAAAAATGGGTTGAGTGATATGAAGATTTAATTCTGTGAAAACTTTTAGTATAATTCTATTCCTGTTGCATTTTAATCACCCTCTGCCTTTCTCTTAGAAATAACAGTAAAAAACCAGATGTTTTACAACTGAAGAGCACAATTCTGCCTGTAGATTTACCAAGGCTTTCAACAGGGACAGGATGAATAAACAGCACTTAAGCACAAATGGAATAACCCAGTGAAGTCATCCATTTTTTATTATTATATTATTGTTATAACCTTGAACTGATCTAAAACATCTACATACTTACTTTACATCTTCTTACAGTATGTCGAACTTTTACAGATTGCTTGAAACATTAAAAGGATACAGCTGTTTCAGTACACAGTGTTTCTCTGTTAGACAGGAGCCTTTAGCCTGTAATCCTCTGATTCTGTGAATCCACAGACTGGCTGAGGTTGGAAGGCACCTCTGGAGGTCATTGTGTCTAATCCCCTGTTCAAGCAGGGTCACCTAGTGCTGATTGCCCAGGACTATGTCCAGACAACTTCTGAATATCTTTAAGGATAGAGACCATGACATCCCTGGAAAACCTGTGCCAGTGCTTGGTCACCCTCACAGTAAAGAAGTGCCTCCTTAATGCATAACTACCAAAAGTATTTTTGCTTAGACAAGCAAAATGTTATCCATTCCTTTTTTTTAATCCCTATTATTCCTTGAATAATTTCACATTTCTGGATCATTTTCAATATAGCTTGACTGAGCAGAAAGGTTTCACTTATCTTAAACCCCTCCAAGTTTGTGGAAAAAAAAACTGATCATTTTTAAGAAGGGATAGACTGGAGATAAAGCCAAAGAAAATAAACATTAGCAAACATGCAGAGTATGAACTTTTGAGACACAGATTTAAATAGACTTCGGCAGGTTGACTGTTGAAGAAACCATTAGTAACATATACAGATTGGCTAATGGTGATTTAAACAAATCAATGTTATATTAGACAATAGCTAAACAAAAAAAAGTAAGATGAGAAACTCCAAACATCCATCAGCTACTAGTGGAAGAACTTCACTCATATAGTGAACAGCCACTGTTGCAACTTTAAACCCAAAGTCATCCTAGGTACAAAACATAACATTTGATGCCCTTATATTGCTGAAGTTTGACCTCAAAAACCAGTTCTCAACCATAAATATCAAACTACTGTAAGAATAACTCTTCACGCATATGGGTAGAGGATCATTAAATGACTTTTAAATATACTTTAGTACAACAGTAAATCAAAAGAAACCATCCCAGTTTTGTTCACGGGGACTGATGTGAGACATTTAACAGTCATTTATGTTTATAAAAAGCTGAAGATATCCTACAGAAGCAGTATTCAAAGGAATAAAAGTAGTATACCCAGAATACTTTGCATACAACTTTTATCATTATATTTATTTTCTTCTTCCATCAAATGTCTAGATTGCAAACGAGTGTGCTTCACTTGCCCCAGAAAGAGGGAAAATCCGAGTACAGCATTTGCATAAAACATTCCCACAGTAGAGGCATGTCCTTAACATGAGATTTTTGAAGATTTGTTTCACTTTGGTAAGGGGGAAAAAAAAAAGGTAAAAATCAGAACATTTACATCTTTTTTTTTCCCATAGAATACCTTTAATCTCTAACCCTCCAAGAAAAGTATGAAAATAAAGGAATAGAAATCATAATTCCAATCCATAAATACACTATTCACATAGAGGAAGGAAGCAAAACATTTGTTCTTGCTTTTTTGATATTTACAAATATATGCATCGTGTCAACAAGTAAATGTACTCACCTTTAGCTAAATCCTCCTCTTCCTTTTTGTTGGCTACTGTACCAGGATCTTTGGCAACTAGAGCTGGACTTGCTTTTGCCTGTTCAGCAGCCTAGCCAAAAGTGAAAGATGTAAAAATTAATCCAACAAAAAACTGACAATGCATTAAGTTCACCCCTTCGATTTGTATTTATCTGCAATATAAAAATCTAAGGTAAGTGAAAGCATTTCACTCCTCAAGGAAAAGTTTTACGAAGAGAGTTTTCATTTTGTTTGCCAAGCACATTCTAGAATCCAAGACTACAAACTCTAAAATACAGCGCTGAGCATAAAAAGAATTTGTGATACCCTTTGAGAACAAACACAAAAATCTAATGTACCTGTGAACCAATAGCTGGGAAAGTAACTCCTTGCTCCTTAAGATTTTTTATCATAGCAGATATTAAACTAAGTTGTGGGTCATTCTTGAATTCATCAGTCCATTCCACCATAAGGGCTTTCAGCTTTTCACAAACTTTTGGATGACCCTGCATGGAAGTAGAAACTAGTTAAATAATGTAGAAATTGGTTCTGAATTTCAAGTACTTTCATGTTAGTTCAATATAAATAGTACAGGCTCTTTCTTTCACAGTCAAGTTTAGCACTCAAAGATATCTTTATTAGAAAGGGAGAATAGTACACCAGAATCATATTTGTACTAGTAGTACAATATGTGCTAGGCCCAAAATAAAATAAGGTTACATCAAAGCCCTGTATTATCTCCACTTCACATTTGTATTTAGTGTCTCCCTGCTGTAATTTAATGTGAAAATGAATTAGTTTATTTATAAATTCACACACCTCACCTCCCACAAACAGAATACCTAGGTAACTAGTGTGAAGTGACATTCAAGAAGTTATTTCTGATAGCCACAGTCTTCTCAGTAATCTATGCTTCCTCCCCACCCCCAGCCCCCTTCCAGTCTTCCAAAAGTAGATCCCATTCCACTTTCAGACTAACTCAACTCTGATTTCACTTAGAGATGAAATGTATAAATCAATGCAATACATTACCTTATTCAACACGTTGCTTACTTCACTGGCAAAATCTCTTGAACAGACTTCTAAATGAAAGATTTTGCCGCAGTTTGATACACATGCTCCTAGAAGCTAATGAAAGAAAGATTAACACTCAGATTTGTGCAATATAACTTCCCAGGAAGAAAAATCACTACATTAGAAAGAACCTACCGTTAACGCTTGCATAGCAACATGAGGATCTTTATGGTTCACTCTCTTCATAATAGAGCGGAGACAGTCTTTAGGTCTAAAAAACACAAGACATTTTAAAAAATGGAATGGAATGAACATTTCCTATTGCATATATGACAATGCTGAAGACTTTAGCAAACAGCAAGATCTCCTGAACATTGTCAGTAAATTATTTAGGAGTTTGCAAGCGTAACATTAAAAAAATAAATTAACACCATTAACAGTTGTAGTCATTTCTATCTGTAGGATTTGTAGCTTTCTTAGTGATCAAAACCTCTCAGTAATTTATGTTACCTTTTGTACATAGAGAGAATTACTGTAAATACTCCAGAAATGCATTAAATCCCTTAGAATTAGATAACTGAAATTCTCTGCAGTCCATGCACCTACTCCTTTATATTTCACACACATATAAAAGAACATTTCCTTACATACTGATTTACCAACACTCCTTTGCTGCTTCCATTTTGAATTACCACCACTGTATTCCTCACAGACTCATTTAATCTACAGAATAACATTTATAAAGACATGCAATGAACCAACAAGTTCTAAAAAAAACTCTGTTAGACATTCTACAAAGTTTCTAAACAATTAAATACAGAATTCAAGTCTTAGCTATATTGTGGTAGATAGAAATAACATTAAAAGCAACTTCAAGAAAGAATGTGAAACGGAGTTTTAGACAGTTTAGTGTATTAAAATCTGTGTGACTTTCTTTATTTTATTCCGTTTTTAAAGGTAGTGGAAAGCTGAGCAGGGCTGGGTTAGGAATTTTCATGGGCATACAAGCATTATTTGGTGAATAGCCCTGAAAAGATAAACCTGAAGGAGGGGAAGTAGGGGAAGAGGAAAACAGAAGGAAAAGCTAAACTAAGAGATTTTACACATCAAGGGTCTTTTTGGAAGCAGAAGTATTTTCCTCTTGAACTGGTATCCAAGAACTAACATGAAACTTAGGTATAAGTTACACCACTGCTTGGCTATACTATATTTGGCAGTGTCTACATTTTACAGAAATGTCCATCTCATATTTAGTTGTACTAATTATAGAAAATGCTCTCAGGCAGGAAGAGTACATATCACTCAGTGTATACCTTCATATAACCAATTATTACAAATGAAGGCTCTAAGGCAAGTACTACCTTTTATCTACTAATTATGCAAGATTTCTCATGTGTTTGCTTTAGTTGAGAAAGAATACATGCTAAAATATAACCACTTTTTTAAGCATTAATCACAGGATTGTAAAGCCAGTATTTATAAAGGTAGGGTGCAGGATCAAGAGCTTAGCAGTTCAGGAACAGGACCATCAGCCTAAGATTTTTTTAATAAGGAATCCAAAGTCCTATTAAAAGGAATGAAGTAACAAAGTCTCAAAGCCAAATGATTATCCACATATGTTAAATATAATCTACTTACTCATATATTTAACAGAAATGATCAATACTTGAGTGTTAAATGTTTTAACATGCTCGAATGTTTAAAAAAAGAAAATTTTTGATTACACTTACATAAAAAAAATTATCCAAGCTTACCAATGTTTAGCCAGAGTAAGAAAACCTATTCTAGACAGAACTGTCATCCTTATTTTTACTTCTAATTAATTCATCATACAATTTAGTGTGTAAATTATGAGAAGCACTAGGCAGAAAGCAGAGGGAAGCACACACCCTATGAGTATAGAATTCTATCTACTTATTAGCACCTATCCAGACCATACTATACAAACATTGGGCCATAGTTCTGCTCCAACAATTCTATAATCAAAATTTCAGAGGCACCACAGTGAGTAGGAATAACAAATCAGTAGGGTAAAAATATAGTAAGATACAATTGAAGCTATGTATCATATATGGTATCATATATCACATTCTAATATATCCAGAAAATATTCACAATAAATTTCAAGTTTAGTTTTAGAAAGTTAGAAAAAAAAAATCAAGATGGTATTTTATTTAACAAAGACAAGATTAGCAGCAATTGCAATCTAAAATACAACTCTGCAAAAAAACATTTCATGTATTTTCAGGAATTTATTGTTCATTTACAGTCTAAGTTAACTGACTGTGGGGCTCAGCACTACACAGGTGACTCAATTTTCCTCCTTGCTCCTTCAGAAACAAGGTAGTCAAAAAGCTTCCTGGTCAGCCTATGAGACATACACTGCAGTGACTACATAAAATGCTACTGAGATTGTGTAATTTGGGGGGGGGTGGGAATAGAAGGTACTTTGGAAAACTATCAAGTCAGCAATTTTGCTGTTCTCTCTTGCATCAACAGGCACAAAAACAACCAAAGAAGAAACAGTAATGAGAATATTGGCTCATTGAGGCAGTGATTAATCCTTAAGGAATCAGGACAAAGTTAGGCAAGCAGCAATATAAACCATTTCTCAATGACAATTTTCCATTACCTACCCCCAAAAGAGAGTGCTGCCATGAACATTTCCATTTTCTTAACCACTGATGTATTCCCCCAGTCACTGATTTAATTTTTTTTTCAGCCATCTTTTTTTTTTTATTAAGTAAGTTTTCTGGAGAAAAACTCAAGTTGTGATAGTTTCACATGTAGTCTGATATGTCTCATGAAATAAAATATAAATGGTACAACAGTCTCAAAGTCAAATCCAAACGCAATTAGAGTTAGGAATTGCTAGCACTGAACTGACAGAGGAAGGGGGGAACACCTTATGCTAAAATATACTACATGTGGCCTTTAATTTTTCCTTTTATTCTGTTTAATGAATCATTCAAATTTTACTATCTTATTTTGAGCTGATAACCTATAGATTCGGTTGTGTATTTTCATTGCAGAAAAGTAACAGTATGCGAAAATCTACACCTTTCCTGTAGTCAGATTTAAAATGTCAGTCAAATATAGAATCATAGAATATCCTGAGTTGGAAGGGACCCACACTGATCATCAAAGTTCAGCTCCTGTCCCTGCACAGGACAGCCCCAAAAATTACACCATGTGATTTAAGTTTTTAAAATAAGCATGTTTTCAATAATGCTGTACAAAAACAGAGGAAAAAAAATATTGCCTCTAATGATAAAAGCTTTGTTTTAATCATGTTTCCATGTTGAAAGAGCAACTTGTTCACTGAGCTAATAATATTGCCAAAAAAGTAGGATATAAACGATGTGATATGCAATTGCTGAGCTGTATCAGTTCCTAAAACAAATTCAGAGATTAAAAAACTGTGTTGATTTTCTCATAGTTAGATAAATTTTAGATCATCTTAACTGATATGTAAAACATCCAGAAAGTATCAAATTAATTCTACACTATATATGGCAATATTCTACATACACTATTGTAAACAAATCATATTACTAAAAATATTACTGCATTTTCTGTCTTTCCTGTGTTTTCTAGGAAAATTCTGATATCAACTTTAACTGATTTTGAAATCCACCAAAAACAGAGAAAATAGTCAAAGAGAGGGATATAGGGGAATTATAACTTGCCAAAAACCTATCTTAGTTGGTTGGATTAAAGGAAGCAAGATAACATTTTCAGCTATTTGCAATTCTGCATAAGGAAAGTACTACAATGTAAAAATTAACAGTAGCTGAACTGCAACTAATTTATCTTTAGAGAAAATATAGCACCTTTGCAGCGTGACAGGTTTCCAGCATATTCATCTGGATACAAACAAGTCCACAGACCTAAATTAGACAATGTACCATACAGCACTATGGGACAAATATGCTACCTAATGAACAACAGTCCTTCTAGTCTACTGTGGCTTCATGTGTAAGACGATCCACATCTAGAAGGCTGCAGACATGCAACGGAGTTTACAGACTGGTACAAGGAAAATGCATAAAGCAGAGATTTTGTAATCTAAACTTCTAAGAGAAACAGTAACAGACAGTTTGTACTGGAGGAGAATTGGTTAAAAGATTAAAGCCAATCCCAGTTAAGACGACTAGCATCCTTGTCAGAGGAACCTAAAGTGCAAGAGAATTTCAAACAGTTAAGCATATGTCATTTAAACTTCTTAACAGGGAACACTGTCTTGCTTTATCTTGCTATGGCATGACATAATCCATCAAAACAAAGAAAACCAACTATCAGCAAGTTTTAACAGAATCTGAATTTAAGCAACAAGTCTGCAGGCAGCCTGTTCCAAGCAAGATGAATATTACAAAGGTTAAGTTCCATTTTTATTTTAAAAACAGTTTTATTTAAAAAAACAAACAAAAAAAATAAACACAAAGGAAAAAAACAAAATCAACACAAACAAACCCCACAAACTATAACAGTGATTTAGCTGCAGGGATTTACCAGAAGATCTCTAGCTTTGTCTGTACTGTTGTCTCTTGCAGCTACATATATTTGAGCACTGTTCAGGCTGTGCTGCTGTGAGACTAAATGTCACCTCTGGAAATGCTTTCCATGATTAAACAGAATACTGAAGCCTTCAATAATATAGTTACTGTTACAGGCTCAACGTCAACACGCACAAGGAACAGAAATGCAGTTTTACATACACAGACTAACATGAAACATTATTAACAACTTGCCAGCTGTTAACTACAGTTATACACAACAGCACAGAAGTCTCAATCAATGTGCCACGCTAATTATAAGACCATCTCTAATCCCAAGGAATAAGCTTAGTTGCAAACCTGTCCTTTGGAACAAAAGTCTCAGGTGAGAATTTGCTGTCTGGCATCTCATACTGCTTCTCACAGTTTTACACAGCAATTCAGGTGGTTCTCAGAGAAGCCTTTCACTAAACAGTAGCAATGACAAAACATTTTTTTTCAGTCTGTTCCTTACTTGAATTGTTACAGGCAATGCTCCAAGAAGATGTATTCAAAACTTTTCCAAAGCCTAATACTACAGTGACCAAAACCACTATAGTACACTGAAAGCATATCTTTAAACTGTATTTTTTGGTTGCTAGCTCAAATAACACTTTAATTTTCCTTGTCCAAAAAGCAAGTTCATGTATAAATTCTATGAACAGGTCAGTAAAGAATGAATAATGGAAACATTAGTGGTCCATATTAAGATGTCTTTAATTTAATATCACATTTTCAAAATGTAAATTTATCAAAGCCCTGATGTCAGGGAATAGCTTCTGAAAACAAGGTGAAGAAACACAAAACATCATTTTTACCTGTGATAAAGATACTGGTGGTCTGGTGGTGAGGACAATAGAAGGTCAACAGATGTTTTATACCCTGGTTGTAGCAAAGTTTTGACCTACAGTTGAAGGCCTTATAGTCTCCTTATCACACAACTGGTGAAATATGGGGTGTATAAAAGGATGATAAGGTGGGTGGAAAACTGGCCTACTAAGCTCAAAGAGTTGTCACCTATGGTGCAAATTCCAGCTAGCAGGCATTAGCTAGTGGAATCCTTCAGGGATTCCTGCTGGGACCACCACTGCTCTCAGCAACTTACTGGCCCCAGCAAAAGGAAGGAGAACAGTCAATATACTAGGGGGCAGGGCAGAGGGACCTGGACAGGTTGGAGAAATGGACAGACTGGAACTTCATTAAGTTGAACAAGAACAAGGGTAAGATGTTGCATTTTGGATGGTCTGCTCCAGCAAAGGTAAGGAGCTGACCACCTGAAAAGTAGGAAAGGATCTGCAGGTCATATTGGGTGACAGGAATCAGCAAGTGCAGCCTAGCAGCAGAAAAACCGACCACATCCTGGGTACAACTAGTGGTCAGCACAGCCAACAGGGCCAGGAAAGTGATCCTTCTCCTCTATTCTACATCTGGAGTCCTTTGTCTAGTTTGAGACTCCCCAGTGCAGGAAGGCTGTTGACACACGACTGTGAGTCCAAGGAATGGCTGACAGGATGGTCAGAGAGGGTCACGTACAAGGAAAGATGGGAGAGCTGTTTTTGAGAAAGGCAGACAAAAAATGGATCTTACTGCTTTCTACAACTAATTAATCAGAGAATACATAGAAGGTGCAGCCAGACTCTTTCTTAGAGCTGCACAGTCATGGGACAAGATGCAATGGACAAGTTGGAACAGGAAAAAGTGTAATCAGATTGCACAATTATTTTTGTATTTACCTAGTAAGTAGTAGTAGTAGTAGTTAAATACTAAAATATGTTGCCCATAGAAGTTGTGAAACCTCTGACCTTGGCGGTATTCAAGACTCGACACGGTCCTGAGCAACCTGATCTAATTAAACCTGTTTGAAGCTGGGGGGTTGGACTAGATGACCTCTGGAGGTCACTTCCAACCTAGATTATGATTCTGTAAGAAAAATCCCTCACGAAGTCTCCTGGGTTTACAGTGATACTGTTAAAATACATCACTTTGTTTATTCTGTTACATCAGAGAAAAGCTGCTGTTCACAAGTCCTAATTTTAACAGATCAGCTAGTATCTCCAAAGGAAGAATTGCAAAATATTTCAGCAGAAACCCCAAATTTATTACCAGTAAAAGTTAAATTGAGCTGTAGCAAAAGTCTACAAAACATAACAAAATTTTCATTCCTCACCTGAACATGAGGAAAGTTTGGGGAGGAAATCCTTAAGTCACTTACCCTGTGCGTGACTGTCCAACTTTATCACAGATGTCTAAGATGAGGCCCCAGTCTTCTGCAGTGTTCATCTCACTGGTTGCTTTCTCTGATGAATAAAGTATAAGCAAATCAAAACACAAATTTAAACAAAAAAAACCTTAACAAAATCATCAACAAATATGTTGAAATATTACCTTTGTCTACACAGTTAAATATAGGACAAATCCCTATATTTAATGAAATTCACAAATTAACTCTATTATACCTAATTCTTTTTAATTTTTGAATGTTCACTTGTGGCCATGAGTTTCAATTTTGGGGTTGTTTTCACACATATAATAAAGATGCACTCAAAACATGACACAAGTAGTTTAGCTACCAATAGATTTTTTTTTTCAATTTGAAACTATAAAGTTTAATAGGATATGAATACCTAAAGCATTAGTTCACTGCAGAGTCAGATACAACTGAATTTATCACTTTCTCAGACACTAAACTGCTATGTCTTGCATTTCCTTTCTATGTATTACAACTCAGCAAGGAGGATTTCACAATTCATTAATAATCACAAAACTTTTATTTCCCCATTCTCATCTCTGCTTTGGATCATATATTTCACTGTTTCTTTTCAGCTATAAGGACTGCTAAACCAAAGCTAATCTCATAGAAGCTGCAGAAAAGAAATAGAGAGAGTAGGTGGAGAAGAAATAGATTTCATGTCAGGAAAAAAAAAAAGACTCCCTGCCTATTTCTCCCCCAGAGAAGCTTAGTTACACCAAGGATAATAAATAAAAATGTTAAAGGAAACTGAGGCTTACACTGCAGTTGAATAGAAGATTATCTAAATACTGATGGATCAGATGAAGTAGCATAAGAGAATGCACAAGGATTTTCCGTTAGTAACCAAACAGAAGGTGAACGGGCATAGAATAGTACACAAACTTTGTTTCCCATCCCTGTTTCATCTAATGTTCACATCTTAATCTACAAAGCACAAAATGTGCCTCAGCAATGAGTACCATCCTACAGGGAATGTCTCAGACTACTTAATTTTTTGAAAGGAAGGAAAGATTTCCCATAAAAACTTACCAGTCAGGAAAACCTCTTTATCTATATTAGCACTTGCAGGATTGCAAAGAAGAGAAAGACAAAGCAAAACAACTACTCTCCAAAAATTACAAGGACTTATTCATCTCAAAGTTAATGGCCTTTCTTATGAATGAGTTCCTGTGTCCTACAAACTGAAGTAGGTTTCAGTAATTAGTTTCTTAATTCCAAACAAAAATGCAGAAAAGCAAAACTTTATGGTTATGTGCTCTCAAAGTATTTCTGAGCAAAAGTTAAACACTGAAATATATGCAACTGAAATGATAACACATCAGTTGTACTGCCTGATGCAAGGAAAATAGCAAAACAGTATAGTGAAACCCAAAGTGGAAGCTAGTTACAATTCTGTACCTCTCAGCTAAAGTAAAAGAGCACTGCCTCTTCTCTCAGCCAGAATATTAATTTGATTTTTAAAAGCTTAGTCAAAAGAAATATGAAAAATTACAGGTAGCGATCATACTAACATCTAGCACGAAGACAGACTAGCTGATCAACCAACCACTATTTTTCTTTCAGTCTGCTATTGTTCCAAATCATGCTTATGACTAGTAAACCTAACAATCACAACCACAGAAATTCTTGATGTTTAGAAAAGACACCTGAACTGAATGTCTGGCAGAGCCATCACAGGCCAAGGTAGTCTTCTGAAATCCTAGTCTGTGCACACAGCAGCTGCACGGCTACCAAAGCCAGCATCAACGCTGGAGCATCAGAACTGCTTTCAAGAGACACAGAGCCTGGGCTGGCTAAAATGCACTCCCCACACTGGAAACAGCTGATAAGCACAGTCCAGAGACACGCAAAACAGACCACATAGATGCAGTTTACTTTCAGGACTCAACTGATTCAGTTCATTGCCAGTTCTACTGGAGTTGGACCAGCTCCAGTCAAAGTGTGTCTGCACAGTGCTCTCCACAGCCTTAAGTTCCCGCCAGGCTCAGAGCTCACACATACGGCCTCACAAAACCACACCAGTCACTCATGACTAATGCTGCATTTCAGTGAGCACATCCTTCAGCAGAGAGCTGGGCAATCCAGTGGAACTGAAACCTTTTCAATTATTCTACATAACAGACAGTTGTCTGTATTTTTGAAGACAATTGATCCTTCTTTCCTCACAGTGTCATCAGAGAGAAGTGTCATGGCAATCGGTTATGTCTTCTACAAACAAAGAAGTAAACTAATGCATGCTTAATGTTTTAAGATAACAGCAAACTGTGCCTTTTATGCTAATTTAAATACCTTGGCTAAAACTACAAGTAAGATGGATGCTTATGAAATCCCTGACACACATCAACTACACTGATTACAGCCTTTATTTTAATTCTCAATAAGAATATTTTGCAAATATATCCATGAATACAAGTACAATTTTTCTGCCATGGCTACATTCCTTCTTGGCAGTTGAAGAGCTAGTTCTACATAAAAACTGCCATTTACTTGCAATGCCTTCCCCATTGTTAGTCAGGGTATTTCCTCCACCAACAGACACTGGATAGTTTCTTACTAAATTTCAGCCTGAAACCCAGTTTCTTTGTATACTTTCTGTCTTCTGTAATAACAATCATCCATTAATTCCCTTAAAAAATAAAACTTACAACAATAAAAAGATACAACTAAAAAAAATTGCCTCGGATTTTAGTGAAATCCTGTCTCAAACAAGGGCAATTAAACGCTAACAGCATACTGAGAATGTTATCAGCACAGTGATGCTACAGTGATGCTGACTGTCCACAAAAAAGGCCACCATCTCTGTCAGAGCATTAGCAAGTGACTATTGCCTTTCACCACTCTGGGAACAGAAGCAACAAAGACACTTTGACAAAATTCCTCTGATGCATCAGTGTTGTGTAGACAAAAGTACGAAAGCTACTGAAGTGAAATTACTTGCACTATTATCACTTAAAATCCATGAATACTCTCTCTTCTACCGGGAGGCACACATTCACAGCTGAGAAAAGGTTTATGTGCATTCAGTATTTGCCTACCCTGTCTAACAGCTGGCACACTCCCAGCCTTCAGGTAGAGCTGATACGTCACTGGCAGACTCTATCTTAATACTAAAAGGGACTGTGATACGCAAGGAAAAACAGACACTTGTGGTTAAGGTCTTACGACAGGTTAGCACAGCACAAAGAAGATAATTTATGGAAGAAATGTTCTTTATCTTCCATCTCTGATCAAAAATAACATAACAATATTAATGTTTAGTTCAGGCCCTACCCCTCCACCTCATCCTTGCTTCAAAATCTTACTCAATTTAGTGAATGCGAAGACAGGATCAGATAATGTTTCAAGCTTTACAAAAACAACTTTAAAAGACAGTGCTGGTTCCTGAAATCAGCATTCTTCAAAACCTGTTAATGCTATGTCAAACACAAAGGACAACAGGACTACGTGACACAGCTCTCTTCCATGAAGCTGTACCAATTCGAGGCATTGTTTTCTGAGCACAAGTAAGGCTTACTAATTAGCATAGTAATTTTAACCAGTGCAAGACTGTAAAATCTTCTATTGTGTCATACTAATTAGTATTAATAATAACTATTAATTCCTACAAACTACTATTAAGACTACCTAGTAAAATAGTAGTTTTAAATTTTTTCAACTGGCTTTTTTCCTAGTTTGTTTTTTTTTTTTACCTACATGTCTTCATTTCTCACCTTTATTTTTCTAGAAGTTATTGAATATTTTTTTCTTACAAGCAATACCACAAAGACAGACAGACAAAGTGGTAAACACTGTCATTTCAGAGGAAAACAATACTTGGATCTATGTGTTCTTTGGTCAAACACAACAACAACAATCCTGCACAACATAGGAGTACCTTTCTAAATAACTTCAACAATTTATTTAATCCCTAAAACAAAAGCAACACACACAAAACCAATTATATCACATTTTTCAGCCACTTTGCAAGGCACAGTGCATGGGATCAGGAGGCCTCTCCCTTTATACTTCTGTATTCAGAACACTAACCATACTGAGCCAGACCAATTCCATCTTGCCCAATATTCAGTCTCTAATACATATATTATACCTCACGCAGATGCCTAGGAAAACATTAAAAAAAAGAATAAGGTAAGCATTAGTTGTACTTCCCTACCAACACACCTTTCAGTGACCAACAAATTTGCAGCTTGGTAACTCCTGAGTCAGAACTGGTGCTCCAACCACACAAACACTGTCAAAAATCACAAATAGAACAAATAATTAAGGAAGTATTCTGAAGTCAAATGTGTCTATGACAGAAATCTCGGCTGTGTTTGTATCTTCGAAATTTTTCAGTAAGTTGTAGAACATCATGTCCTTCAAATAAAATACCTAGATGTTGAAATCATTCTTCCAAACATTCTTCTTTCTTTTATAAATTAAACCTCTGAATAAAACTTATACAAAACAGTATCATCTGCCTTCTAAAGTAAACACTTTTCCTCTTTACAAATGCTCACTGAAATACTGTACCCAAAACCCAGAAGACAGAGTTACACCTACTGATGAGAAGCCAGGCCAGAAAGATCTGAGTTGGTTGCGGTAAAAAGTACACAGGCTCTTGCCTGGGCTCCTTTGGGATACCTAAATAAACCTGCCTCTCCTTGTATTGTAAAGTTTATTAATTTTGTTGAGGTCCCATTTCCCTAAAACGTACATAAACATGAAGCCTGGGAGCATCAATAGAATCTCGTTTCCTCCTCTGGTTTTGTGCATTATTTAGACATTTTAAGCAAAGCAAAAATATTTGCACTATGATTCTATTTGAAGTATACAAAAACCACAACTACAGATGATCATTTCAGGACAGAAAGAAAAAAAAAAACTTTACTTAGAGGGAAAAATAAACATTTTCTAAAATTCATAACTGTCCTAAAAGAAATTTTTCATCAGATGTAAAAAGCACTGTTTAACAAAAGAAATGTAGTACACTGCTGAAAAAAATCCACTGCCAGGCTTAGTGGTTGACCCTTTAGTTGCTGGTAAGAGGAATATAAATACTTCTGCAAATTTTCCATGCAGACATGTGCTAGTCACTTGATTGCCTTACTTCTGTATTTTAACAATAGCACTTTACTGCCTTATTCGAAATTTGCAAGAGCAAAGACCCTCATCAGTGTTCAGATACTGCACTGAACTACATGATGCATTTCTTAAAGAAGAAAACTTAGCGACTACCCATTGCTAACATCATTTTTAGAGGGAGGTCTTGGCAGGTTGGAGCTCTCCAAGCTTTAGATTTTACTGATGTTTATTTTGAAAAACGTCCAATCTCAGAACTGAGCTATTTTTCTGCTGCAAAGCCTAAAAGATGTTAAAACTACCTAGAACTTCAAAAAAATAACAATTCCAGATCAGAACACCCCCAAATCCAACACTAAAAACGTACACGATTTGAGATTTAAAGCATAAAAATATAAGGAAGAACTCAAAATTCTACTAAGTTTTTTAACCATCCTACTTATTAGTTGCTCTTACTTTATTCATGGACATAATCTTATTTTCATAGTTGGACATGTCTAAAATGAAATACTGAAGTTCTCAGTAACCAAAGTTACAAAGAAAAGAACGGCTACAGAAAATCTTCAAAAGTCTTCAGCTCACAGACTCATATTACAACCAGTTTCTGATGCGATAAAAAAAATCCTCAAAAATCTGTTATAACATTGTAAACACCAAAGAATTAATAAAAAATTCAACACTCCCCTCAGCCTTCTCTCTTCCATTTCCACTGAAAGTCTTGTTTTCTTCTCAAGACTAAATAATTAATTTCTCTTTCTCTATAAAATTGAAAATAGTAAAATTCCAAGCAATATAAATACTCCTTACAGACTGAAACTGATTGTAAATTTTTCTCTTTTTTTGCAGGCACTTATTGAGAAATTTGGATTACATACCATTCCACATCACTGAAGTTAAATGCCATTAAATTCTTATCTTTTTCTCTGTCAAACAAAACGAACAAATGCATTTGTTGGCCTATTCTACAAAAGCCACCAATAGAATATTAACCACTCTGCATTTCACTAACATGCTCAGAACTGCACAAGAAGAATACATCCAACCAGATTCCATTTAGACAAGACTGAAAATAGCCTCTAAAAGGCAATGCCACCATAGAGAGAAATCACTGACTTGGCAAAGCTGCTAACCAACTTCTGCAGTTTAACTGCAGCCCCATTTACAGTATTCCTAAGAAGTCCTTATGGGAGCCATTGTGGAAGGTGTCCTATGAAAGCTGCTAGCTGATCCAAGGCAAAGCAAGCAGTGGTGACTGAGCTGATATGAGGGCATCTCAACTCATTCCTTCAGAAGACCACGTAGGGTCTCACTGTGCAGGAGGCAGCCTATCCAAAATAAACATCATTTAACTCAGTGAACCCAGCAGAATGGAGACAAAAGATTCAAGATCTGGGAAGACAATGCTGAAATAGTAAGACCCATGTGCAAAAATATTTTAGATGTTTAGACGTCTCATGCAACAAAGCCACGGAACTCAAAGTACCTTTCACCCAGAAATATTACAACAGAGCAGGAAGGTGAGCACATTAGAGATACATGAGGAGGATGATCAGCCTGTAAATAAGGCATATCACAGGCATGTTATACTAATAAATGGTGTCAGGATCTCTTTGCAAAACCCCACAAATCAAGCCACAAGTAGAAAGAGCATTTCAGAAGATCAGCAGGAGAGTTAACTTTTCACATCAGATAGGTAGTGTTATTTTAATCAGTTAGAGGAAGATTTTACATGTTGGAGATGTACTTTGATTTTTCTGAATTTTGATATTGTAATGCACACTGTCACAGTTGAAATGAGGAGAAGCACTAAAAGTGACAGCTCTTCCCTGGGAGGAAATAAATAGAATTACCAGGAAAGTACTGTTTTTCTCTATGAAACATACTGTGTTGGCTTCAAAGTGCCCAGCTGAACTCAGTCTGGTGATTGGTATTGAATTTTTCGTTGGTTGATATACAGAAGGGGTATTTCACTCAGTTTTATTCTGTCACATTGCCACTTTTCACTGAGAACATACACCAAAGGTATCTTTTAGTAAGAAGTCCTCATTTTTCATAAACATTTATAAATAACTGAAAAGGGGGGTGGCTATAGCTCCTTTCCCACACATTTTCTGCTCAGTCTCCCTGTTACTTCATAGTTAGTGTCTTTCTTAAAACAATGCTGAGAAAAGCAGTGGGCCAACTGAGGCAAAAATGTGCCTCATGACAAACTGAACCAATCCTTGGAATTCATCTTCCCTTGCAGCCAGATAGTAACGCAGTCTGCAGTCTCCATAATTATCTGGGGTCGAGAAACTCATCTGCAACAATTTTCCCTCCTTTTGGCAAACCTACTCTAACAGAGAAAATCCAGCTCAGAGAGACATGTAACTGGATTGTTTTGAAGATGCTGACTAACTAAGGGGAGAAATCTAAAGAATAATGAGTTTAAATAGCAAGAGGATTTTATTTCAAGAAATTGCACAATGGGAATCATGGTCAAACCGTTTTTTACACTCTATTAACATCAAATTATAGGCTACTCATATGTACAAGCATATGTAATTCATGCATATTATAAATATCTGAAGATTTGTAAGCATAAAATTATCAATAACTGCTATAGTTAATAAAACATGGGAAAAATGATTGCAAGTCACATCAGGTTGACAGTTCTACTACATTACTAAACTACCCACTTAATTTCCTATTACTATAAATAGTAACCCTGAATTTCTTCCCACTTCTGTGGTGCCTCAAACTGCTACACTGAGAACTAGACTAACATCCAAAGCAAATGCAAGTACCTTCATCCTTTACTATGTATAAAAACCCACGTGTTTTTTAACTCCTCTTAAGATCATGTGTGATATGACAACTCACATCAGAACCTGCATTTATTGCAGCTTATAAAACTGCAGAAATAATAAGCTTACAGCAGGGAGTAAATGTTTTTCCAGCTCTCTTCTTGCAATGTAAATTAGGTTTACAATGCTTGACACCATGTTAGAATAAAGTATGCACATTAAGTCCAGAGTTACAGATTTTATTCTTGAGATAAGATCTAAATGATACTTCAGAATGACTTTAGCAGTAAGCTCTTCACCTAAACTATCCCAAGATATAATACTAATTAGCTATATTACTAATTAGCCTATCATGACAGATTAGTAGAGAGTCTTTTGGTTCTTAAAGCACTTTTTCACCATTCTTCTGCCTGCATCAAACTTACAGATAAATCTGCATTTCTCAGAAACAACCTTCTGGGAGTAATTTTATAATTAAGGTTGTGAAATATGGCAAAAACAGATGACCAATGGACCTAATACGAACACCATTAATTCTAACCCCTTAAATGGAGGATTAGAGTTTCTTAATTATACTCTCAGCAGGCCTAGCATCTTGAAGATTTTTTTCTTTTGTTGAATTCCAATATTATGTTCCTTACTTGGACACACTGTCAAAGGTCCCCTGACTTGACTGTGAAAACCCACACCAACTTGTGTCACCACTGATTAGCATCCCCTCCTGTTGAAATATTCCTAAGTAAGGTAAAAAGAAGGTTCAGAAAATGAAAACTATTTGGGCTTCATCCAGAGATTTGCACTCTTTTGAGGATGGCAGTGGTTTACTCCTCAAATACATGGGCAGCTTAAAGCATTCTTTAATATTATTAATTTAACAGCAGTCTTAAACAACACTCATTTGTCAACCACACCTAAAAAAAAAAAAAAAAAAAGAGGTGCACCCCTCAAAATCTCTATACAAAGTTGTCTCTAAACACTAAGTTGGATGACCAGCTTCCACAGCAGCAGCATGCTAATAAGACTAGCCAAATGCTGCTAACTGGCCAGACAAACTGAAAAAAATTCTCCTGAACTTTAGCGATGCTTATGCTCCTCAAAACAATGGAAAATAATTTAGTTCCAGATATGTTCTCTGCAATCCATCATCCTAAATGGTTCCAAAATAATATCCAACTGTTCCACAATACTGAGCAGCTGTCCGGTAGACAAGAACACACAGTTATCACAGCAGTACTATCAACTACACCAATGTCCAAATTTATATGAAGTTAAGAATAGCTTCTGACTGCTTTTCTGCTTCAGGAATCTGATTTTCAAAAGAACACTTTCTTGCTGGACAAGAACAAAAGCAGAGCACTCAATTTTCACTCTGAGAAAAGAACTGAGAAATAGCACTATAGCTTGACAACTTTTGGAAGTTTCCTGACAACATGAGAGCTTACTCTACCAGATGATTTTATCTTATGAAGCCTGCCAAGAAATTCATCCAGATAATAGCACATTCCCAAGGGGCCTCGCAGAAGAGCCCAGGGACACTTTCCGGGAGACTTCACCATTCCCATTTCCCTGGCACAAATCCAGTTAAGTGATGGATAAAGGCAGCAGGCTCCTGAAAGTAGGCTGACACCAACAGAACAGCCTGCTGCTCCTCAGGTCTCCCTCAGGAGACACCATGAAAGGGTTCAAAAGAAAGAAACTGTGTTTATCAGTGAAAATTAGCCTATAGGCCACTATTTGCTTTTCCAAGAACAATTTGTGATTGAGTGCTTATTTCCCTCTCCTTATACAGTACAAAGAATAACGCTTTTGAAAAATATTAACTGGTGATCATATTAGGCAAGCACAGCAGGTAAGGTGTTGGCATCCTCAGCATACAGAGAAGAGGAAATAAACCACTGAAGTAGCTTCTGAGTGCCACTGCCCTGCACTGAGAGACTCCGAGTGCTGACAAGCACATCCACTGGACAGAGCTCTAGAGAAGCCCATTCACACAGCCTGAGCTTCCCTGCCAGCCAGCAGCCTTAGGAAGTAAAAAAAGTGAACATCTGCCAGAACTTGAGCCTATCACTTTTTAATCTTATTAGTTCAAATCATTCTCACAGATAATATTACCAATGTTTCAATCCTCTAATGGTCCGTGGAAAACTGGCAAGCAGTACAATCTCTTCCTCAATTTCCACTGCCAAATTACATTAGAAGACAGCAAAAAATTATTTACCGCTTTCCAAATAACTCAGTCAACTTTGTTACCAACAAAATCATTAACTGAAGTGCAGTCTTCAGGTTAAAAGTGTTCTTAACAGTTCAAAAGGAGAAGAGCATATGCCTTACTGAGATGCAACAAAGAATTTCTGAGAACATACATGCAGAATTCATATCACAGTACTTTGTTTATGCACTAATCCTTTCCCCTCAAAAGACACATACTTTTCAGACAGTTTGGGGGGGTTTACTTCTTTTTTTTTTTTTTTTTTTTTTTTTTTTAAGAGCTGGAAGAACTAAATTGGAGCCAAGACTTTCAAAGTTGGCTAAACCTTAAGAAACAAAGTATCGATGTCGTTGAAAGTTACAGAGAAATTGTTTTCAAGAAACTTACAGAGTGTTAAAATGCTGTAGGAAAATAATGGGGAGGTGGATGGGGAAGGTGGGATACTGAGCCACATATGAGAAAAAGTCCCTTTGTATTATGTGATTCCCCGGACAAAACTTTTATCGCTCAAAGTAAAACAGATGTCAGCAGCAGGCTAAAGACAAACCATATTACACAATCACAAATCAGACATAAAAAATTAATTTTTAACTGCCTATACATAATTTTATCTTCAGTTCGGACACATCAGTATTAAGCATAATTTTTGTCAAGTAAAAACCAGACATTTCTTCTCCATCCAGTCTGGCCTCGGAAGAAGCAATTTGGGCATGACACCTGATCACAGCACGCCAAGTTCCACTTGAAAAAGAAAGCTCCCACAAGAATTCACTTTAAAGCACTAAATACAAAACGCTTTGACGATTTTCTCATGCCTGTCTATGAAGCAACTGTAGATGGTGCTTTCTACAGTTCATCCTTTCAGCAACGCTCCAGCGCGGACCTTTCTCACCGCTTGTTTTGCTGTGCTGGGCAGGCCGGCCCGTTCCCCACGGGCACCCCGCGCTCGCCCCCAGCCCCAGAGGCCGGCAGGGCCCGCAGGAGCCCCGCGCTGTCACCGCCCAGGCCGCAGCCCCCGCCGGCCCCAGCGGGAGGCGGCCCCGGCCCGGCCGCACCGTGACCAACAGTTCCCGGCCGGGCCGCCGCCGATCCCGGCTCCCGGTTCCCGGCGGGGCGCCTGCCGAGCCCGGCTGCAGCGGACCGGGGGAGCGGGGCTGGGGGAGAGGGGCCGGCCGCCCGCGGGGTTCCCTCGGGGGGAGGCCGGGCCAGGGCGCCCCGGGAGCCACTTACCCACATCCTGGTCGAAGGGGTTGGTGGCGAACAGCGGCATCGCGGGGCGGGGGGCGCGGGGCGGCCGCCCCTCCCGGCAGCGCGGCGGCGGCGGGCACGGAGGGAGCAGGCGGCGGCGGCGGCTCCTCCTCCAGCCCCGGGCACTCCGCCACCACCCCCTCCCCGAGCCGGGCACCGCCTCCCGCACGGCACGCCGGGAGCCGCGGCTGGAGCGGGGCCGCTCCGGCACTCAGCGCTTGGCCGGGGCTCCCACAAGCAGCCCCCGCACCGGCCCCACCGCCCCAGGCCCCATCGCCGCAGGCCCCATCGTAGGGTCGGCACGGCGACTCTAGGCGGGGTTTATGCTATTTAGATCTGCGGAGCTCTTTCGTGCCTCCCTAGTTAGGAGGCCAGTCGTGTTTGTGTCCAGACACGTCTGCTCCCCATAGAAAATTTTTGGAGCTTCCCTATATGATGGGCTGACTTGAATCTTTTCGTTGTTACTGCCGTCCTGCTTGCGACGTGGGTATCCTGACGGCAAAGGTTCAGGCTGGCAGCTTTGACAGCATTTTTCACAGCATGGCATGGGAGCCTTACCACTTCTCCAGGGTTACATCCCTTGGAGATCAGTAGCTGTCAGCTGGTAACAGGGCCTGGAATATCCTGTGGCCTTTGGTTGCACAGTCCTGTTTTGCTGCTCCACTTCGTAAGTGTATGTTGCTGGCTTCAATAGGGTGTGTCCCGCCTTAACAATGTGACTCACAGTGATGCCTTTTAGGCAACAATAGGATAAGACACGTTCTTCATTTTCCTCCTGTCACAGAAAACTCAGTCATTATCCTTAAGGCCTTTTAGCACTCTTAGATCACTATGAAGTAGTTGCATTGTAAATTAAGTAAAAATGGGGTCATGTATACACTTGCGGGAAGAGTCAGACACACAGCAATGAGGGCACATCCGGAGTGCAAAAAAGATATGAAAAAGGTACTGCTACTACTGTTTGAAGTGCAGAAATACTTGATGCAGTCAATAGCACTAACCATGCTAAATGTGATTGCTTTCATTAGGCAGACTTCTGACAAATCAAATGAAAACTGCACACCAAGCCTTTTCCCAAAGGGATTTACAATCACTAGGCACTTTGGTATTTTACTGATTTTTTTTTGGGGGGGGATCTCTAGGTCTGCTGCTTTACCTATCCACAACAACTGTTCTCAGTAGGTGATGCAGGTCAGCATTGATCTACTGCTTAGAATTGACTGCTTGTAAGGAATAGCATGTTTTCTTTGGATTCTGCCTCAATTTGATGACATCTGCTAGATATTCTCAGAGGATGCTTTGCCTCCTCACCATTCATCATCCTCCATTATGTTCACAAAAGACATATGGTAGATGTTCTCTGAGCCTTTTTTATCCCCTCCTTTTTCATCCCTCTGTTCTGATGGCTTTCAAAAGGAATTGTAAGAATCCTTTCAAAACAAGCAGAGCTTTTATGCAGAAGTTCTGCAGGAAGAGCAAACACAAGTCACGGAGAACTGGGATTTTAGACTGTCTTCAGCCTGAAAGGATTCCAACCCAACTTTACTTTCCAACACCCTACTCAACATTTTGAAAAAGGTAATCTATACTCAGGGACCATCTTAAGGCTCTGTGGTCTTTGCTCATATTTTAATTCTGCGATGATTTTTTTACTGTTGAACACACTCTGAAGTACAAGAGTCCTTTGAAAACTCCATATTATTGTATCTCCATCTTTTCCCTGTATCATGGCTCTAGTATTTTTCCATAGCACAGCAAGGGGTGGTGAGTAGAGCCCTTTTCCACAAAGTGTGTGGTTTGCCCTCTTATGCACAAATGGCTACAGAAACTAGCTTTTCTGCCTTATGTGTGAATTGCATAATGACTGTGCTATTAAAAACAGGTGTGTTAATCTTCCTTTATTGGATGTAGTTCAAAATGTTTGTATTATTTCCTACTGCTGCTTAAGTTAGCTATCTAAAAGTAAGGAGTCTAGTTCAAAGGTACAGTCTCGAATTGCATCTAATTTCAGGGTATCTACAACTGATAGGGAATGTAGCAACACTGCACTCCCTGTGCCCACAACTATGTGCTGCCACCACATATCTTGTACTAGATTTGGAATTGGATCCATTTCATTTGTGGCTGCACAATCAGCTGATCCAGACGAAAACTACCTCACTGCAGAAAATTCCCTGTTGGATCACGTCATGCTTCTGACTCACCTTGGAATTAGATCAGGCAAGTGAAGAGGTGGGAAGGTGCGGCTAGGGACAGTACTTCAGCAGACTGGGTGAGGAAAAACAGGCATGTCCAGGGGAGAATTCATCTGCTCTATTTCAGACCTCGTTCCAAAAGATGGCCTCAGCAACAGTGACTCTATTGATTTCACAGCAGAGCTTATCTACCCAAGAGTTTTCTGACATAGGGCTTGTCTTCAGAAAGCCTTATAGAAAGTTTTAAATAGGTTCTTTTCTAAAAATATGTGCTACTTTTGTCCAAAGTGAACAGTCTCAGATGATCAGTATGGACATTTCTTCTCTCTTTGCACACTCCTTTTTTTTTATGTAGTACTGTTGTTTGGGTACAGTTAAGTGATCATAGAATCATAGAATAGTTTGGGTTGGGAGGGACTTTGGAGACCATCTTGTTTCAACCCCTCTGCCATGGGCAGGGACACCTTCCACCAGACCAGGTCACTCAGAGCCCCATCCAACCTTGTCTTGAACACATTCAGGGATGGGGCGTTTCCAGCATCTTTGGACAACCTGTTCCAGTGCTTCACTGCCATCACAGTAAATAATTTCTTCCTAATATCTCAGCTAAATCTTTTCAGTTTTAAAGCTATTACCTTTGTCTTTCCTGTGCCTTTGCAATGTCCTTGCAAAAGTCTCTCTCCAGTTTTCTTGTAGGCCCCCTTCAGATACCAGAAGGCTGCAATGAGGTGTTCCCAGAGCCTTCCCTTCTCCAGGCTGAACAACCCCAACTCTCTCAGCCTGTCTCTGTATCAGAGGTGCTCCAGCCCTATGATCATCTTTGTGGCCTCCTCTGGATTCGCTCCAACAGGTCCACATCCTTCTTATGTTGGGGGCCCCACAGCTGAATGCAGTACTCCAGGTAGGGGCTCATAAAGGCATGTATTCAGTTAATTTCCAGTGTAACTTACTTCCTGGATTTTAAAGATGTGACATACTTCTAAATTGGCTTAAGTAAGTATTTTATTTATGTTGTTTGTTTATATAATTTATGACTTTTTTTTTTACTTATGACAAGAGTTTATCTATAGAAAGGTTAGTTCTGGATTCTGATGATATACAATGATTCATTTCCCTATGTTCTTCTGGTAGAAAAGGATACTTAGGAACAGCAAATTGTAAATTAAAATCTGCTAGGGAAGTTCTAATATATTTTACAATCACTCAACTGACATACATACATCTGCATTAGATAAGCATTTTCTTAGAGGAAGGCAAGAACATTGTGGCCATGGATGCTAACTGCAATTCCAGTTTACTGGGGGAGTATTTTACTTGTCCTGCCCATTTCTTTTAGCACATATTAGTTTTATGATTACTGCATTGTAAAGATAAGGTTTATAATGCCAGGAAAAAGTCAGGCCACTACACTTTTAGCATGAAGATAGATATGAAGAACAATAGTTATCTCATGACAACCACTGACCTTTCTTCTAACTGCATTTTCATTGTAGTCCACTTGTGTACATTGCTTTTGGAACTGCAAGCTGTGGAGAAGTGATAATCAAAGGAAAAGAGAAAGGCTCAGAATACAGAAAGTGCCAGCAGTCCATTTAATCACAGCTTTTGTCTTTGACTGGGCAAGTACAAGACGTTTTGGATGGCACACGAGATGCTGTAATGCATAACAATACAATGATATGACTAAGACAAAATTTGTCACAGGGCACATGTAAGTGTTCTAAATACTGGACTACAGTGATTTACTTCCTATCTATAATCTTATTGTACATGTCCTAATATTTTGTTTATATATTCCTCAATCTCTGAATTCAAAGCAGTACTTGCAAACCAAGTCATATGGAGTAATAGTTCATATTCTTACACTGCAGTTTTGTTAAATGATTTTGGATAACAATTTCACTGAAGTCAAACACAAAATGTGTTTATACCATTTGCTTTGGTAAGCTTATAGTGATGTATTGTGATATATCTGTAAGAGGCAGATCATCTGGAAGCTGCTGACTGCTGGGATCTCTGGGCTTGCCTGGCCAGAGCATCACTCTGTGCCAGCCTCCTGACACTGCCATAGGGAACCACTTGTCCTAGTGCTTTTTTTGGCACGAACACCTGTTCTCAGTGTGGCCAAACTGACTACACCCAATATGGTCACTTTTTCTTGCTGATATCTCAGACCGGTTTTCAACCAATGATGAGGTTAAAATTAATCTTTTTGTTGTCCACCACTCTTTGAAGAAGGAAATAGAAATACTTCCACTGACCATAATGGGCATTAGATTGGAACACTACTCACTTGATAAAGAGCCCTTTTTAACTCAAGTCCTTGAAATAAATCTAAATAACAAGCTTAGGTTGTGTGTACTCTGAAACTAATAAGGGAGGCAGTCTCCTATGTAGAGTTTGTAGTGCTCACACAAGCAAGCTACCATTGAAATATACAGAAAACAAGAAGGTATTTTTAGAATTATTGAAGTGTGTTTTGTGAAACCGTGTGACAAATTTGCCTAGTATCTGTTGTCAAGGTAGCAAACCTTCTTTATTTAAGAAAAATATTACTTTTATTGTGGAATATGGTGAAGGGAATTTAAGAATACGCTTATGCTAGCAGTTAATTTTCAGTATATCTTTTACTTAACTCACATGAACAGTACCACTGAAGTTAGTGGTACTATATTAAGTTTTAAGCATTTTATACATGCCATTAGAACATTAGAGTGGAGATACCTTCTTGATACACCCAGTCTGCAGTGTGCAAAGGTGCCAACTGCACGCTCTGTGGGATGGGTCTATTCATAAATCTATCCAAGCCTAGCGATGCAATGAAACATCGGAATAGTTCAACAGTGCTACAGTCTAAAATATCCCATAAAGAAATTAATAGTTGTACAGAATTCAATTTGTCTATTATAACAAAAAGTACATTGAGTTTGGATAAACTGAAAACTCAGATTAACCAAACTCAAATAAGCAGGATACTCCTCTCCCTTTAACATATTTCTTCAATGTTGCAGTTTGTGTTATAGTTTTGTTCCTGAAGAGGATTAAATAGAGCAATACACAAGGGCATCTCCGACTGGTGCTTTTGAAAATATTAAACATATCAGTGGTTTTCAGATATATAGAATCAATAATTTTCATACAAAGCCTTCTAAATATTCACACCATAATTTTTGTATTTTTATAACAGAAAGAGAAACTTCCACTTCAGACTGTGTTCATGACACTTGTTTTCCTTTGCTGACTACTTTGCTGCACAGTCAAAGGCTTAATATGAATAATTTATTTTGCAGTAGCAGTGCACAGCTCCAGCTGCTTCAGATGTGCCAAATACAAGCACAGCTTCTAGTCCTTCCCACAAGATTTATGGAATCCATTCTACACCACATCTTTTGAAAGCATCTTCTGTCAATTTCCTAGAGTAGTAAATAAAATAATAGATATACGCATCTGGAGGAATGCACAAAAAGACATGTAGACATTGTGTTGTTCAGTTTAGACATAGCTAAATCCTTTCTATTTGATTTATTCTTGAGTACCTCACTAATTACTACATATCATAAACCTAAAATAGTGTGCAAGTACTATATGTAAGTCTGTTGTCTAAACACGTTCTTGTAGTGTGTTGAGAACATTAAGTGAATACAGGGCAGAAGGACAAGCAGAATTTAAGTTGTTTATTTTTTTAACAAATTATCCTTCCTCAGGATTTTAACTCACTGTCTGGCATTTAACTACTCTGAAGTGTAAAGGTAATCTCATGATTCTGCACAGCTCATACCAAGTAATTCTTGCAGTGTTTCATAGTAGATGACCTTCCTCTGTGATAGTGAAGCTGAAAAGTCATTATATTATTTTCAGAGCACTAAAATTTTCATTTCATAGAAGTGTTCCCATATTGAAAGGATAAATTTTGTAACCAAAAAAAAAAAAAAAATTGTAAAGCACTTCATGAGAAAATAATCTCATAAAAGCTTCACTTTGTATTTCTGGAAATAGATGCGAAATAAAACCCATCCAGCTTTATAAAGTATTGAATATCTACATGTGCAATACAAATCTAGAAGATATATATTGACAGTATCAATCATGAAGAAGATCTGAAAGAACACTCATTTTTGTAACAACAGGATAGCTGTGTTGAGTGAATAGCTGTGAAAAACTGCCTAGGAAGGTGGAGAATGAATATGAAACACAATGATGTTCTCACCTACAGCACAAAAGACCTTGATCTGAGCATCTTAAAATTTATTGGGATGGTTGATTTCACACTGTACTTGAATAACAGCAAAGTTGAACTCAATTGATAAGCCAGTCTAAATTAATTTTAAAAGTTGATTTAGATAGTGCAATTAATGCACAAGCCTATTCAGTTCCATTGATTACATTTCTGTATGTAAACAAAATCTGTTTTCTGAATAATTTTGAGATTTTTTATGGAGTCAAAAGGTGCTAGCCAAAGTTGAAATACTAGACAAAATAATTTTGCCACTACATGCTTTGAGCACAGCTGGCACTTTATCAAATTTAAATAAAGGATTCAGAAAATACAGACTAATAAACCACAAATGTATACAATATAATTGACAGAAATCATCATTAAAAGAAAAACAACAGGAAACTTACGAAAAGGATATTACGTTTCAACTAATCTATTGTTATTCCTGGAACATGTAATTACAAAAACAGATTTTAAAAAAATAGTATTAACACAACAAACACATTTTGAAAATGTGCTGAAAAACTGTCACACAGGAACTACCAAGGATATGAAGTAGTTACAGAGTAAGGAGCAAAATATCTCCATGGATCAAACCATGGAAAACAGAAGAAAAAGAGCAAGTTCATTATAGCAAAATGAAAGTAGTGGGGTGCTTATGAAAGTTCTGTAATAAGTTTTGTGCTTAACACATTAATAAGTGGTCGGGAAACATAAACAAATGTGGGATGGCAAAACTTTCAAGTGGCACTAAATATTTAGTTTATTCAAATCCAAAAGGATTATGGAGATATTCAGAAAGTTCTCGTCAGTTGGGTGAATGGGTAAGTGTGATAGCAAGAGAAATTGTAAGCTCATAAATAGCAACCACAATATTAGAGAAAAAACACTGAGATACTTATCCTAAGTTCTTAATTGACTAAATCAAGTCTAGTCAACTCTGGTCATCCTTACAGATAGTGTGTTCATCCAAAATCAATAAATTTGAGCATATAAGTAGGGGAAGGAAAGTAATACAGAATTCTAACGAGAAAGTATCAAACACTGCTTATCAAATTTCAAAAGATTGTATGCAAAAGCATGGAAAACATCCAAGGAGGGATTTTAAAAAGGAAAATGTTTACTTCAGAAAGCAAATCAGATTTGTTCCCTCAAATCTGTTGTGCAAAAAATCTCAAGAGGAAAATGGCAAAAGATAGCTAAAAGTAGTAAAAAATAAAAACTAATAATAAAAATTGGGATCAGGTCACACCTGTCTCTATGTATCATAATTAAAAATGAGAAAGTCCTCATCAGTTAATGAAGTCATAAATTGACAGAATCAAATGAGACAAAAACCACTTTGCTCACAGTACGTGGTTAATTTGTGATGCACATTTTAACACTGCATTGTCAAGCCAAGAATTAGAAAGGTTTGAAGAGAGAAGTGAAATTTGAGCAGAGAAAAGGTTTAAGTAAGATAGCAGGAATATCCAGAATAACAATAGTAAATATAGAAAATATTGGAAAGCTAGAGTTTAAACCCATTTATAACAGTTACAGTGAGATAAAATGTAGGCTCGGATTATCCCATATTGTCAAAAAATGTTGAGTTAGGTCATTCCTTACACACAATCCTGTGTGTACATTATTTTGTCTCATTTTTTTAAGTACAGGATTCTCAAACTGGGTTGTATTTATGACTTGAACATGAAAAGCATCTGTGTATTTAAAATATTGGTACCTACAGTAATCTTACTCTCATAGATATTGTGCTGTTTTGCCAAGTATTCATTTTGCATACACATATATTTGCTGTTGCCATTGGGTATATATTTTAAGGCTGAAAGATGAAGATCTGCTTGTGTGCTTTTGTAAGGAGGGGGAGACTTAGTTTTTGCATGGAACATATTTTCTGTGAAGGCCCTCAAACTGAGCCCATCTAATGTTTTTAACATTGACATAACCTACTCCATCCTAAAGCAGAGAGACTTGGACTCTTGAAATTCTTTAGGACTGACCAAGTAGCATTTCAAAAATATCCTGACCCAGTTTTGGAATTCTTCTGTCAGTAAATTGCTGTGTTTGTGGTGTTTGAGCTAAGTTGGCCATGGTCATCATGCTTAGCTGCAGAAATGAGGAGCCTGTGGCTACATGTACACTGCCCAAGTAGCGAATGGCATCCCCAGGCTAGTACAGACGGAGACAGGTGTCATGATAGCAGGTGCAACAACACCTTTGAAGGGTCATGTCACATCAGCTTAGCTCAGGGTGAGGCTGTCCCCTTCCAGAGACAGTCCCTTCAGTCTCCCTGTGCTGGCTTAGCTTCCCTGTGGGTGTGCACAGAGAGCAGAGTTACAAGGGAACATGCATATTCAAATGTCATCTTTCAGTCTGCCAGCTGGGTGCTCTTCAGTCCCTTGGAAGAAATCTCCCCCTTCTCAGGTGTGGGCCTTACTGTTCCTCATATTCTGAGGATGGTATTTATGGAAATCTACCAGCCTAGGAGGTGTTCTCTCCCCGAGGTCAACCCTGGCAGGTCACCCTGTTTGGCCTCTGAGAGGGGGACCTTGGGCATATTCCCACCACTCGGTCTCTGAGCAGACTCCCAGATGTTCAACCTCAGACACACATTTCTGTGTTTCCATGAACTTCACTATTTTCTGTCACTTTGGCTGGGGTGGGCTATGCCCGCTGCTGCCGCCTGAGGCCGGGTACCACGCCACAAGGATCTCTCTCCCGATGGAGGCTCGCCCGCCCCCACCGGGTCTGGCTGACCCGGGGAGCCCCACGGGGCGGAGGGAGGAGCGTGCAGGGCCATGTGAGCAGCTGGCGGCGGCAGCGGCCTCGGGGAAGACAGATGGGGTGAGAGACAGCGCGGGTCCGGCTGTCAGCGGCCGAGCCACGCCGCGGAGGGAGCCCCTCCTCCCGCCGTGCGCGCCCGGCCGGGGCAACCATGGCGTCCAGCGAGGAGGACGGAGCCGGTAACGGTGCGGTGGAGGAGAAAGAGAAGGGCAAGAAGCGGAAGCTGGGCGCCCTAGCCACGGCCTGGCTCATCTTCTACAACGTCGCCATGACCGCGGGGTGAGCGGGCGCGGGCGGCAGCGCGGCGGCTCGGCGGGGCGCGGAGCGGCGGGGCCGGGGCAGCGCGGCGGGGGCGCGGCGCGCCCGGGGGGCTACGGGGCGGGAGAGCGGGGATGCGGGAGAGCCGCCGGGACCGGGGCTACCCTGGCCCGCCGGGCATTGCCTAATACGGTGCAGCGCTGCCGGCCGCCGGCGCCCGCCGCCGAGGTTAAGTATAGCCGGCACCGGAATGCCGGGCGGGATGACGCGTCCCTCGGCACAGCCGCCGCCGCCGCCCGCCTCCGGATGGGAAGGCGAAAGCGCCCCTCGGTGCCGCCGGGAGCTTCACGCCCCGGGGTCCCGCGTGGGGCAGCGCCTTCGGTTCCGTGAGCCCCGACTCTGGCAAGCAAAGCCCACCCCGACTCCCGGAGGGGACACAGCGCAGCGCGCAGAACCGGTGGTCGCTGGTGATGAGCGGGTGGAGGGGAAAGCGTTGCAGTAGCCCAGGGAATTCATTTGAGCTTGTGCTGCGAGGCTTTGCTCTAAGGAAAGTGGAACAGATCATAAGAACACTCAGGTTTATGCTATTAGTGCTTGACGCACATATTTCCATTTAATGAAAATTTGCCCTGTTCACTAATTATTGGGGGAAAACACCTCCAACCTATAATTTCCACATGCTTAAAAGAAAGCTAGGAATGAACCATTTTATAACTTCTAGTATCATATTCATTAGAACAGTTTTACTTTGGTTACCAGTGATTGAACTCTCTGTCCTTTGAATTCCATAGTGCAAAACTGACATGCTGTAGTTGAAGCAGGAGTTCATGTACTGATGGAGAAAGCCAGGAGTATGATCCTAATGGCTTTCTTCTCTCTATCATCTTTGAATCTTGAGCATATATTTGAGTCTGTTCATATATTGCTGCAGCACCTTTTGAAAAGTGCTTTTAATAAACGTAGTTTTTTTCTAGCTGGCAGGTTACAGTTGCCTCATTGAATTCCCAGACTTGTGCTCCATGTGTGAATTTGCTAATGGACACTGACTCTTGCCACGGACGTTTATTTGTCTCTAAAAGATTATTGAACCATATTAGTTTTGACCTAAGGTGCAGCTTCAGTATCTCCCACTTCCTTCTCTCCCATCTGCCATTCTTACCAAAAAGGATTAAGACATGCAAAATTGGATATTTTATGTGGAAATGAAGGGGAAAAAAAAAAAAGAGAGAGGAACAAATTCTTATAATCTTTTATGGGTACAATTTAAGAGAAAAAATAAACTTAGGAAATAGAGCAATATTTAACAAAGGTACTACCCAGGATAAATAAGTAGCTAGAACAGCATATTTGTCCAGTTGTCCAGACAGTGCAACATAGCAAAGTGTTTCCAGAGTTTTAACAAACTAATGCATAACAGCATTATCTAACACAGGTTTAAGAGACTAAAGTGACAGATGAATACCCAGTCTTACTGACGCCCGAACTGGAAATGCTACCTTTATTTTAGGAAGTGTTTTCCATTTCCTTGTGATATGCAGTACTGAGTACAAGGGCTTTCCTGAGATCCAAAGTCAAAGCCACTGACACCTAAATAAATTCACCTACAGAAATGCATGTCCACATAAAAATTTATTTAAGAAAAATGTATTTGCAGTCTTTGCTTCTGAGTGTAGTCCAAGATTACTTCTCTCTGCAATGTTTTGGTTATGGAACAAGATACATAAAATGTCTTGTTAGGTAAGATGTATTATGACTTCTCAGTCTAGGGCTAGGACAGAGTTGTTGCTGTCACCATTCATGCTGCCAGCTGGATGTAAACTCGCTGTCACCCTTTTCTTGTTAAACTCTTCCCTATAAAACAGAGCAGCTTTACTATGGAGAACTACATGTGATATTTCAGTAATTCCTCATTTCCACAATGGTGGGAGACTACCTGAAAAAATCCCCTCCTATTTAAAATCCATTATAAAATCTAAGCAGCACTAGCAGGGGAAAATTTTGGAGCTCTGGCAGATCGGATTCGTGGGCTTAAAGTAGAAGGGATCAAGGAGGGGAATCATTCCTACCATGTGGGTAAGCCTGACTAACTATGTGAGTTTGAAATGCTGTCATGAAGTGCTGGAATGGGCCACGCCAAGTGACTGCATAGCAGTAGCCACCTTGCGTAAGAGTTGTTAAGGGGCTGATACTGAAGTACGTGCCATCCAAGGTGAACGGGGCCTGTCACGATCCACGCGACTCTCACACTGTTACAGCACAGCGCCACTGACAAAAAGATTAGTATTTCCTGGTGCCCCGTTTCCAGTATTAGCCAATACCTTATGCTTAGAGAGGAGTATAGGAATGGCAGATGAGTTAAATATTTATCCAAATGTTTACGTAGGTATTTCTCTGAATGTTTATGTGCTCTCTGAATCTGCCTCTGAGTATTTCTCAGACACCTCTGCTTTGTCACTTGGGCCCTTCCTTAGCCAGAGCTCATGTCACTGTACAGCGTGCTTGCTATGACCTATGGAGAATGAAAGAACACAGTAATTTTTCCCAGTATCATCAGACGAGAAGTTAAACTAAAACTGTTATAATTTTGGGGGTTTATTTTTACCTCTCAAAATAGCCATCCATAGCTCTGGTTATGTCTGTGTCTATATTAAGGAATTTTTGTACTTTCTTTAGTCTGTGTGGAAAGTTTTGAGTCATCTTGCTAGTCTGATGTCTTATGAATGTGGTGTAGGTCTGAGAGGTTGAGAGAGTTGAGCTTGTCCAGTCTGGAGAGGAGAAGGCTCCGGGGTGACATTACTGAGACCTTTTGTTACCTGAAGGGAGCCTATAGGAAAGCTGGAGAGGGACTTTTCACGAGGACCTATAGTGATAGGACGAGGGGGAATGGCTTTAAACTGGAAGAAGGCAGGTTTATATTATATATTAGGAAGAAATCCTTTACTGTGGAGGTGGTGAGGCATTTGCACACATTGCCCAAAGAATCCGTGTTTGCCCCATCCTTGGAAGTGTCCAAGGCCAGGTTGGATGGGGCTCAGAGCAACCTGGTCCAGGGGAAGGTGTCCCTGCCCACGGCAGGAGGGTTGGAAGTAGGTGAACTTTAAAGTCCTTTCCAACTCAAATCATTCTATGATTCTATGATTAAGGAATGTATAGTACACTCTTTTGAAAATCCTAATTATATAAATACAGATTTATTATGTGGAAGGAATTGCACATGCCTTGGGTTATTGTACAGAGTTTGGGCTGACGGTGGGAATCAATCCACCACAGTTTAGAAGTTTACTTTTCTGTAATCTCAATTTCCATTCAATTTAAGTTTTGTATCAAATTCTAGTATGATTAAAAGATACTGTTACTCTCTTTCTTTTACATTGGAAGGGGTATTAGTTGGCATCATTTTTCAGCTTCCCCCCCCTCAACAAAAAAAAAAAAATTCCGGCATCCTCAAATGTGCTAGTTAAATATACCTGCCTCTGGAAGCCAGGAGCATAGAACACCCACCTTTTACCACTTTGCCACCTGATTTTTAAAGATCACTTCCCGACACTATTGAAAACATGATAGTAATGGTAACTTCAGTTGGACAATCACAAACAGAAGCATTCGGATCACTGCTCAGTCCCGAAATTGATGAGTTGAGAGGCTGTGAAAAATGTAAAACTGACGTGCGTAGGTTCTGGTCCTTTACTCATTCAAACCTGCCACCCAAACAGTGGCTTCAGTGCCAAGTTCGTTGTGTATTTTCAAATAACAGTAATTTGCGGTAGAGATGCATGAGGATTTAATAGTAAAAATATGTAGTCCCTACTAGTGAATAGTCAGATGGACGGGTGGTTTTGGGGGGTTCCCTCAATTCAAGTCAATCCTCTAAAGGTAGCAAGTCATTCTCCATCCTTTTCCAAGTAAAGAGATAAGAGTGTAATGTTTACATAACATTATAATATTTATGTCTAAAGATATTTTTTATGATCTCAGAACATTGACAAGTGAAGAAGCAAAGATGTTCTGTAAAGAAAAATACTCTACTAAATTATTTATGGTGGATGGATATTTTTAGAATTCTAATTTGAAATGTATCCATTCTCTTTCTTTTGTAGGTGGCTGGTATTAGGTATTGCCATGGTGCGGTTTTATATACAGAAAGGAACACATAGAGGCTTATTCAGAAGCGTTCAAAAGACGCTTAAATTTTTCCAGACATTTGCTTTGCTTGAGGTAAATTTTAAACATTAGTTTGCTTTACTGGATACTGCATATCATAGGCAAAACACATTATTATCCTGAATTTAAAATCAAAGTATTATTTTAGTACTAAAAGTCCTTTTAACTTTATTATTTCATGAAGGCTTTTTATTATTTAATGAAGGGGGGCCAAGGTGATTACTTGAAACAAGTAGGCACATTTTTTTCAAACTTAATTCTAGTATTTCTTTAAATCAAACAGTGCCTGGCAACTGCTTTTATTTGAGAATCTTGAATGAAAAAAGCAAAATTTCAAAAGCATTCCAGCCAGCAGATCAACCCTCTAGCATAGTAGGTATTTCACCACCATCTCCAGAGATTATAGTTTACTTATTATTCCTTATACTGGACTTAGTATCCTTTGTGCCTTTTCTGCTTCTGCTCATTTCTGGACCGGATTCATGTACATCTATGGAAGGAAACTGTTGGGATTACTGAGCACTTGCAGTTCTTTCCTAGGCACAACAAAGAGTGCCTATCTACATTTTAACTTTTTTCCTCAATCTGCCTATAACACCTCTAGTTCAAACTATTAAAATCATGTCAACAGCTGTATATAGTAAAATTCTGTCCTGTAAGATTGTTCTTTGAATAAGGTAATGGAAGGGAAGCTTACTAGTTGAAAATGAAATGCTTTGTAAATATCTAATTGTCTGATATATACAATTAGTTTTGAAATTAAATGTCTTTCATGTGTTTGCACAGCTGAAATCCTGAGCCCATTGGTTGCCAGGGTTCGGCCGTGAATTTCTTTTAAAGACTGTTAGTTGGAGGCAAAAGAACCTTCCCTTCAGAATTAAGCCTAGCTTTATATCAATATCAAAAGGCCATGCTTATAGTGTAGCTAGTGACATGCTGCACATCAGTAACCTCTAACTTATTTTTATTTACAGGTAGTCCACTGTGCAGTTGGTGAGTTCTTTGTTTTAGTTTCTCCTATAAGTAGTTACAACATGAATTGTGGAACAGAGATAACATGTTTCTCTTTTTAAGGAATAGTTCGCACATCTGTGCTTGTGACTGGGGTCCAAGTGAGTTCAAGAATCTTCATGGTGTGGTTCATTGCACATAGTATAAAACAGGTAGGTGCATAAGCAAGTTATGTTTTGATTGTTTTTAAGGAGAAGCTATTAATACAGTTCTCATATCACAAGGAAGACCAATTTAAAAACAAGTGGTAATCCTTAATGAGTATGCTTACATACTCGAGTGCAATCTTGGAAGTTGGAGTTAGAAAATGGAATTTATGTGCTTCTTCCCAGGAGACTGAGTCTAGGTCTTACCTGTGAATCAGCAGTGTCTTTGGCATTGTGCTGGCTGTGGTCTGCCTAGGCGAGATCAGTGACTGTTATTTAGCAGCAAATCTACCACAGTGTTACCAGTTCCCTTTCAAAAAATTTAATTAGCACTTGCAGAATTAATCTAAATAGAATATAAATTTATGTCTTTAAATTGCTATCTCATATTGAATTTACTTGGATAAACATGGTTGTGATTTTGCAGTTGATTTTAGAAACTATCTCAGAATTTAAATGTTATGGTGGTATTAACAGTTGATGACATGCGTAAATTCATACCCAGCATTCCACAGTGGCAGTTCAGGTCCTGTATAAATGACTATGGTTTGTTTGCCCTGCTGTAGGTGGCTATGGTAAGGCTAGTGGTTCGTTAGCAGAATGAAAGAAGCAGACTGCTTACAGCTAGTAGTTAGGACATTCGGGTCAGTTTCTGAAGTCTGCTTTCTGTGAAAGGTGTGTAAAAACTAAGTGAAGGATTTTGTGCTCCTGAGTTTCTTCAGAACTCGAAAAGCTGAGCCATTAAACTGTCTCACCAGCAGATGGCATAGGCCTTTCTGCAAATGGGTTATCCTAGCACCTGCCTCAGTTACCAAATCGCTTTGTTTCAGTTCACGGAGAACTAATTTTCTACACTGCATCTTTTGCTTTACTGTTGCTTTTCTTAACATGGACTAGGCTTTTCATAGCTTTTTTTTTTTTTGAAAATGTCTCAGAGATTAACAAGGTTTTTATATTGAATATTTACATAGAAGCTGAACTATAGCACTGCATTTTGCCATTTTTATTATCTGCAGTGGATTAGATCTTTAGCATATCCAGTAATTTATTTTATTTTATTTCCTCTATCTACAGTACTGTAAGTCAAGCTGTGTCCAAGAAAAAATACATGCGAATGTATGTCTGATTGTATTTCATGCTGTTATTGCTTAGCAGGCATGAATGTTCAGGGTCACTTTAGGTGGTGAGAGGCATGTCAGTGATAATAGCCAGACCCAGATCTCTCCACTTGACTGGAGATTTGCAAGGCAGCAGATAGAAATTCTCTGCATACTTACTTAAAAGCTCTTCAGCTTGGATTTAGCACTGTGACATGAATCCAAGCTTGGGTTATCTATGTTTGTCTCTAATTTCATGAGGGAAAGAACAGCCTAATTCTGTCTTTACTTTTGCTTCTTAGTTTGGATGTCTTTGCATTTCAGTTGTTCCTATTTTGTTTGTGACTTTGGTACTATTTTTATATCCCCATTTTTTCTGTGATGTTGGTGAAATCCACCTTCTCTAACACACACATTTTAGGGGGTGATTTTGTGAGCACTTACCATTCTTCTTGACTTTTGACAGAGTTGTGGATTTTGAGCATCTTGGAGATAATAGTAAGCTTTGTCACTGTGTTGGATTTTATTTTAAAAAACCATTTCCCTTTTTTGTAATTTTGACAAAACTTGTGTTACTTTATTTTATTTCACAGACATCCCTGGAGCTTTTCAGCCTTCAGGCATGGAAGCGTATTACAAAATTCCTCCCACTTAAAGAAAAGAAATTACTTGCATGTAATTCTTCCTTTCAGAAGGTAGTGTTTGTAATAGATCCCCAGGTGCCTTCTCTGTATTTGGGGACTTTTGTTTATTTGTTCACTCAGAGTGAAAAAGAGCGATGTTTTGAAAAAGTAGATGTGCTACCTACTGATGAGGCAGTTTAATGACTCAGAACTTAAACAGGATTGTTGAGTGGGTTTACCCAAAGCTCCTGATCTACCAACTACTCTTCCTTTAATGAGCCATCTGTGATCCACCTACTTAACTATCTTAGAGCTCTCTGAAGTCTGCCAAACTTGATCTTTTGTGACCAAGTTTCAGTTAGCAGATTATACAAAGCAATTCCTTTCATCTAAAGTTTCATGGAGATGTGCATTATATAGTGATGAAGAAGCAAGATAAAAAGTAAGAGAAAGTCTGGGAGACAGAGTAGTGAAATGCAGGATGGTTAAAAACTGATTATGAAAAGTACATATCTTCTGTAGCATTGTTTTGTTCTTGCTGTTTTGAGGACTAAGAAAATAAACAAGTCAACCACAAATAAAAGAGAGGGGCCGTTAGTGTAGTGAAACTATAGGTAGAGAACAAAGAGGAGGAATAAGCATAATTATAGGGTTTTATATTTGATATTTGCATAATAGATAAAGATTGTTCAGTTTGCAAAATGTCTGTTAGTAAATACATTTGATAATGGACTGTACCTGGTAATGGTTTCAGCAAATCACTTTTATGACAAAATTTTCTTTTTCTACAACATGTTAGTTCTGTTCCATGAATCTTAGAGAGAAGTCTGTTGCATTTGCACAGAAAAGAGGCTTAAGGATAAAGAAAATGTTGGTTCTTTATACTTCTGCAGATCCAGAATGAGGAGAGCGTTATTCTTTTTCTGGTGGTATGGACTGTGACAGAGATTACTCGATATTCCTTCTACACATTCAACCTGCTCAACCATTTGCCATACTTCATTAAATGGGCCAGGTGGAGACATCTTGCACTTCAGTTTCTCATGGTTCTGTGCATGTTAGTTTCACGCATGCTGAACTAATACTCAGGAGAGCAGAATTCTGAGCTTTCATTATGTGTCAGCAAAGTGCAAGTTGGTTGCTTTCTGTACTTGGGATTATCGTTGCTTAGTTTTAAATGTTAAAAGTATTTTAGCTGAGATGTTTGGGGTGTGATTTGTTCTTTGCTTTCTTTGCCTCACAGTTTGAGCTCTGCTTTCACTTACTTTTAATTTTTTTTTTTTTATTTTTGGAGTCATCTTTTAACTTAAGTTTGACTCTCTAAGATGCTTTTGAATACTGTGCCCAAAATTAAGCAGCTATGCTAGTCTTTGTGGATGTCAGTTCTTTGAAAACGTGGTCATTGTTGTCACTCAATCTGTGTGCATATTATTACTTTATATGAAGTTCTGCTTTATCAGAGCTTTCGTAAGATTATATCCATGTAGTAAAGTTAATTACTGACTTAGTTTAGCACACATAAAAAGTGTATTCCATGTCAAAACTATTTGGATTTTGAAGCATACCTAGGGTTGGCCACTAGATCACATATATTACGGAGACTGCCTGTTTATCAGGAGACTAGAAGAGTATTCTCTGTATTCATTATTTTTAAAATACATGTAAGACAGACTTAGGATTGTTAGTTAGAAGGAAAATATCTAACCTACATTCAGTGCAGGTGACTCTTATTTAAAAGAGTTTATTACTTTCCTTCATTTTTGTTTTATAGAAAATTCAGTTTTGATGCTTCTAATATACTTCTTTGATATGTTTGATATTTATGTCCATTCCTATAATATGTTGTATTTTTCTAGTACCTAAGGTGATAGACTTGGTTATGTTTAAGAACTAAATGACAAATTTAAAAATAATCAGGTTGGCTGTCATTAATAGTTTTTTATATAGGCTTCAGGAAGAAGTAAGCATCCATTGACAGATATACTTTTTGCCATCAGGTCAGTGTGTCTTGAATGACAAGATCTTGTTTCCTTAATATAGACAGTAGGGAAAATCGATATTCCAACAGCAGAGATATATGGTGAAATATATTATAAACAAAACACTTGAAAATGTGTTGTCTTTTCATAGAGTCTAAAATATCATGTCAAGATTTATGGATAAACAAACAGCACAACTGGACATAAATTCAGTGCTCCAAGAGAGCTGGAATTTCTTGATTTTTAGCTTATAATTGTAAAAGATTCTCCCGTCTGTTGTTAATGGAATTTGTATGCTTCAAATTTTAGTTCAGAATTTCTGGGTTTTTTTTAACTGCATAGAGACACACTGTGTGTAAGTCATTGCATCAGTTCCTTCTAATACCTCCCCTAATCTACAATATTCCCAATGGTGCCAAGCAATAGGGCAAGAGGCCATGGACAGAAACTGATGCACAGAAAGTTCCACCTGAATATTAGGAAGAACTTCTTTGCTGTGAAGGTGACTGAGCACTGCAATGGGTTGCCCAGAGAGGTTGTGGAGTCTCCATTACTGGAGATATGCAAGAACTGTGTGGACACAATCCTTTGCCACGTGCTCTGGGACGACCCTGCTTGAGCAGAAAAGTTGGACCAGATGACCCACTATGATCTCCTCTAACTTGACCCATTCTGTGATTTCCCTAATCTCTACTCTGATCTGCAAGCCCATTTACTTCTAGGAGGGTTTCATGTTTAGTTGCTGCTGTTTTGGATCTCATCTCTTTTGGTCAGGGAGTGCACATTGTGCCTTTCTCTCTGTCCAACAGCTGTCATTGCTGTTCCCTGCATGAACTGGAGAATTTTTCCTTAGGAGAACCTGCATATCCATGTTGCACTGTGTGTAAGGACAGCACAAAGCCTTTTGGTTACAGTTTTTCATTTTGTCAGTGCCTATGTGGCCTATGGCCATTCAAACCACATTTTCTTTAAACTTTGCCTTTGATTTGAACATCTTGTTCTCCCTTTAAAATGGATCTGATGAGTCTCTGGCACTGCCATTTTCTTTTATTTTTTTTATTCCGATTTTCATTAGTGGTAAATGTAGTATTATTTGAATTTCCCATGTGGTAGCAAGTTTAACAGGCTGATGTTTCTCAGTGTTTTCATGATCTTCAAATAATTTAAAATACATACAGTTGGCCGAGTGTGCATGCACTGTGATGAAAATATGTAAGATCATCTGAATTTGGGATTCAGTCCTGGTCTGAATCCTGTCAAATGACAACAGGAGCAAGATCAGTACATGTAAAAAAAATCATTATTGGAGACTACAAGTTTAAGGATTGTTTTATTATAAAGACATACAAACACTCTGATACCTGATACTTCACTGTTTTAAATAAAAGCACTGAGGAACGCATGCTCTGTAAATCTAAGCATCTCTCTCCAAAGTAAATGAAACTGGTGTTCTGTGCCAAGTCAGGGTGTGGTCTTTGATTTTGGTGCAGGAACTACTGTAATACACTTCTGTGCCACTAATAATAACAAGAGAAAATTTTAAATTCGTGGAGTGTTTCTCACAAAGTATTTTTTTACTTTTTAATGCAGATACAACTTTTTTATCATTTTGTATCCTGCTGGAGTTGCAGGTGAACTGCTAACCATATATGCTGCTTTACCCTATGTGAAGAAAACAGGAATGTTTTCACTGAGACTTCCCAACAAATATAATGTCTCCTTTGACTACTATTACTTCCTAATTATTGTCATGTTCTCCTATGTGCCATGTAAGTATTATTTAACTGTATAAACATTTTAGCAGCTTAATATTATCAGTCATTAGCAAAATTTGCTGAACATTTTCTACTGTAAAAGCCTGCTTTCTGTTGTTCCAAGCTTTGCTATGCTTTAATTGGTTAGACTGAAATTTTCTGTCCTGTTATCTGTCTCAGCACATAAGCTGTCAAAAATTTCAATGAAAATGCTAAAAGCATTTCTAAGACTTGTACAAAGTAAAAAAACTTTTTGCTTACACGCAGAAATGTCTGTAACTGTGTTACTGAGACTTCCAGTGCCTCAGCCACTTTGAAGCAATGGCTTAAAAATGGTCCTGCAAGTAGTACCAGAGATTTGCTGTGTTGTTATTGCTACTAATGCTCATTTATCTCTGAAAAATCACATTTCACGCATGCTTGGGAAAAACTTGAAATTATATTCTCCAAGATTTCATTTTGACAGAAATCATCCCTTCTCTCCCTGCCCCTCAAACCTCTCAGAGCATCTTCAGTCATTGGTTTAATCGGTTTGTCCTTGTGCTTAATGGATACCAGAAGCCACAGATCAACTGGCTGAACTAAGCTAAGAGTAGAGAGACTATCTGTCTTTCTCTTCCTATGCAGGTACCTGTGCAGTGGAGACAAGGAGAAAGCAAACTGATTCAGAAAGAGTGCCATGAATGGGGCTAGATCAAACTAGGAATATGTAACATTTTAGATAACATTACTAACAGAATATATAATAGAATATTTTGGATAATCTGTACATTGAGGTTAGAAACAAGGTAGCAGGTTAAAGAGAGAAACTGAGAAGGAGGAAAACTGAAGTTAAAATGTCTGTGATCTGCATTCATAAAGGGAAAACGAGACCTTAAGCATAGACTTCCATAATATGTACATACACTGTGAAATTTTTTGTCACAAGAAATCATGAAGGCCAGCAAGTGAGATTGATGTGAGTAAAAAATGACCTAAGCTGTCATAACTTATTAATGGTTTTACAGCTGTTTAGATAACTTAATGTTTCAGGAATAAATCCGGTTTTCTAGCCAATAAGTAGAAGAATCAAATCTGTCATCAGGACAGTAATATAATAGATGACAGAGGGCCAGGAGAGAGGGATCTCCTCACTTGAGACTTGAACAAGTAGGTTAAATTTGTATCCTCAAAGTCTTAACTCAAACATGCTTACCTTAGCACACATTTGAATGCTTCAGGCACTGACCAAATGTGATTAAGTCCTGTTTCTAGAAAGAAAGTGTTGAAGCAAGGGTCCTTGAACACAGGGTATATATTAGGGGGACCTTGTCTGACTTTTGAGTAATTATTGTTTTGTAATACACTGCAATATTAATGACTTGTTATTATTTACCTTAACCAACTGCAGCACCGCGTGCCATAATTTTTACTCATTCTGCAAAATTGTGTTTTATGTGATCTGTTGAATTTTGTCATCTAATTTGCTTTCTTTTATGCTTTTATCAAGTATTTCCACAACTCTACTTCCACATGCTGCGGCAGAGAAGAAGGGTGCTTCATGGAGAAGTGATTGTGGAAAAGGACGATTGAATCAAGATGTGTAACTATGGTGCTTTTGGTGGAAAACAAAAAGGAGGGTAAAACCTCAGTACTTCCTGTGATTTTTCTGAGTCCAAGTTTTAAAACATGGAACAAGAATAAACAACTGTGCATAAAATAGCATGGACTCTATTATTTTCACAATTGATATATTTTCAGACCTACCTTTTCATCCTCGGTTTCACTTTGGTTTTTAGTTGTTTAATTTTTCAAACAAATTATTTTCTTATTTTCAATAGGTTCACAAATAGCTTTAAGTGTTGGAATAGTTGGCTACTGTGCCTTCTGTTCAGAAAGTTGTGTTATGACCTGTAGTCATCATCAAGAACAGAAGGAGAGTTGATAAGTTGTACAGAAAGTGTGTCTTCTGGAAAACAGCAGAGCGTAAATTGGGTAATTGTGGTTGTTATAGTCTAGGCGGCTTGAATGTTTTTTAAGCTTTATATTAAAGAATATCTTTCCTGTTATAAGTACTGTAGCACAGTGTTCAACAATTTTTGAATTACAGTAGGACTTTGGATAGCAGCTGAATCCTTGATTGTCAGTGCAAATTTGGATCTCACTGTATTTTCATTTGTAGTTTTACAGATACGTAGAATAACAGATATCAAATTGAGTGTTTAAAAGTTTTTGCTGAGGAGCAGACGATGTGCCTACGTTTCTCTGATAAGTAGCTAGAATGGGCCTCATTTGCAGAGGAAGTCTGATTATCATCGTGTTTGCTATTCTACACAAATTATGTATGCAGAAAAATCTCAGTTTTGCATTTAGAAACTGTAGCTATAGTGAGATATTTGACTTCTTATAAATAGCTCTGTGGGATAAAATATATTTGAAATAACGTCTTAAAATAGAAATTGTGCTTTGAATCATCCCATTGTGCAATTTTAATTGCTCCCTTTCCACTAACTGTTTACACTGTGTTGACCTAATTCTATTCAATGTCTTCAATCACCTGCAAGAAGGAGCTACTGTATATTAATGAAAGTTACAGATGATATTGCATTATATGATACCTTAGTGGGAAAGGTTCAACAAATTAGACAGAGCCTAAAAGATTCAGAGAGACGGTAATGCATTTGAGGAAACTTGGATACTTAGTGAGAGAGAGAGAGAGAAGACTGAATTGTAATGTGGTAAGCAGCTTTGATAACATAGGCAGCAAAATTGCTTCTGGCATCACTAATGTCAAAAGAAGAATATATATGCAGATGTGCTGCATTAGGCAGCTGGAAATCAGAATACTTGTGATGGCTGAGGTGGTATCTGGAGTACAGTCTTATATTTTTGGGTACTTCAAGAATTGAGGCAATCTTCTGAAAAGTTACAGAACAAAACCATAATTAGTTTAAGTGAGAAAGAAGTCAGAAAGATTGAGTTGTTAATATGTATAATTTTTTTTATATGACAAATACATGTAAAGGAAGAGGCTTTCTAAGTGTGAGGGTGCAACTGGAACTGATTATATGAATTTGAAACAAGGTAAATAGCCAATGAATGTCAGGAGAAAGATCCTGCTAATGAGATCAATTCTGTTATGGAATGACACAGTAGTGCTTATCAATGCATACAATTTCTTGGGAAGTTTTCATCTAGATTTCACAAGAGTTTGAACCATGTACTTGAATAGGCAGTTTCCATTTTTAGTTTCAATGATTCTATGGTAATACAGCTCTTTTGAAATTTGTAGCTGCACCTTTTTCTGGTGTATCAGGTAATTTGATTTAAAAAAGCGAGGATTTGCTATATCTCTAACTTTCAAATTCCATTTTGTGCCTTAAATTTGTGATATTTATGCACATCTTCGTTACACGTAATTGAGTTTCCTTGTAAACAACAGGTGCATAGTGGACTTGAAATAGAATAGTTGTAATTTTTTCACTTTTAAAAGGTGGAATCTTTGTATTCTTTAAAACAAATGTCACACAAGGTGCTATAATTTAACCTACTACTTCTCTTTTTTGTATGCAGCTAAAATTATTAAAGGTTTAAAATACAAACTGTATTTACAACACTGAATCACAAAATAGTTGTGTTACACATGTTCAGACTAGCAGTTGCATTTGTCCAAAGTTCTTAGTGTACTGTTTTATAAACTTCTCTTGCTTTTTGATCCTTGAGGAACATCGTGGCATTTTTCAGAAATAAATCTGTTAGCAAGCAGAATAGTGTGATTGAATATAACTAAGATTAGATTAAGTTCTGAATCTTTTTTACTGTCAGGGCAGCTCACTGAAGACCATAGCTATCGATTAGTTGAAAATGCATTGGATACTTTAAGAGTGTGATTTTGAAATCCTTGGTCAGATCAGTGTATCCCACAGATACTATTCCTGCAATAAAAGGAATACTTGCACTATAATATTGTATTATATTTGTTTTCGTTGTGGCCTAAAGATATTATATGTTCAATCAAGGAGCTACATGAAAAAAATACAGCACTGTTTGCTAAAATCTTGTGTTGCACTTTCATAAAGCAACAGTGTACAACATAATGATACAATTTAAGAACTGATTTACAGCTACAATATAGTCATGATAAATGAGTACTAATAAATCTAAAAATTACTTACAGTATCACATTCAATATTTCATAGACCAGAGGGGATGAAACTCCCCTGGCACAGCTTGAGGCCTTTTCTTCTTTTCCAGTTGCTAGTTGCTATATTGCTAGAATATCTTCTGAAAGATAGTTAGAATTGCAAGTAAAATCCTCTTGCTATTGACTTCAGACTTCCTAGGTAGCTTACTTAAATTTCAGTGTAACATCATGAAGCATTTAATTAGCTTGTTAAATAGACGTTTAAATTAAGTATGATTTTCATATGGTGCTCTCTTTCCAACTTCTTTTTTACACTTTTTTTTGTCGTCTTCTCTGCAATACTCCTAGTTTTCTAAAGCATTTAAATCCACCTGCTTATGTAAGATTAGAAATGTATTCAAACATAAACATCTCTAATGTTTTCATGTAGTCTTTAACAAATTGTTTTCTTACTTGTGCTATGCATGCTTTCTGAAATGAAATTATACAGAGCATAGCCTTATGAAGCTTTTCTAATGACAGTACACAGGAATATGCCTTTGGAAGGAGATTCCTATTCATCAGGTGATCTTGCCTACTATTGGTAGTAACAGAAACACACCATTCTTCATATATAATCCAGCTAAAAACAGTTGGATTTCTTGAGGTTCTCCCCAGCACTCTCACAGTGTTCCCACTGGAAAAGGCTGTTTTGATACAGATTGAGGTGGCCTGTGTCATCACAACTCTGCCCAGAATGTCTGGAAGCCAGATCCTGGCCTCAGGGCATGGACAGCAGAAAGGAATATGATGCTGAGACATTGCATCTCCTGCATTAGTTGCCAAGGGGTCACTGGGGCCATTGTGAACAGTAGTTGATAGATGTAATTTCTCTCACCACGCAGGATGTGGGAAGAGAGGAAGCTCTGTGTGTGCTCTCACAGCTTTTGCCTAGGGAGCTCAGGAAATCAGCTGGGAGGATCTCTGTGACAAAGGGTGTGTTGCAGAAAGGGCTTTCCTGCTCCACTCAGCTATCTTATTACTTACTATCTATTAGCCTTTATGTCTTGAGATATACTGGTGTGCCAAGATGGGTATGCCACACTGCCCTCAGTCATCTGGTTGAAAATTAACTGCCTTGGATAAATAGTGCAGCATGCTGCTTCTAATTCCCACTGAGCATAACATTTAGCCAGGTTCATGTTAATGGATAGATTGCAATGGCTAGTTAATAGAGAGGTGTTTCCGTGACCAGATGGAACCTACCTCTTCTTATTCAGATAGAATATTTTAAATCTAAGTCTAGCTACTGCTCTGACTGTGGTACTTGCAGTCTTCAGAGTAGCTTACTTCAGTGGAAATTTGGATATTTATGTGATTACTACATAAACTATTATGAAAACAAATTACAAACATAATAATTTATAATTAAAGGTAGTTGCTACATGAACAGTTTTTGTGAATTCAGTTCTTACTTAATCTACCTTAGAAAGAAAAAAAAAGGGAAGGAAATACAAATAAGCGTTAATACAAATGAGTGTTCTGCATGAAGCAGTAAGGGCTTCGTAAATCAAAATTTTCATGCAGGCAAACTGGCTGCAGTTCGTAAAGGATTGGTTAAATGTGTTTTTGAACAAAAAGGTTGAAAGCTTTTCTGACAATTAAAATTTATTTCATAATATATATTTTAAAATGTGCTGAAAGATACTGTATTATTTATTACCAGTTTACAATTTAAATTCATGCCAAACTTACAGTTTTTATAGATGATTAACTGTAGCCCATTAAAATGTTTCATTCTGTGTTTATTACAATGGCTGTTTAAAAAACAAACACCTCACGTTTCTGCAAAGCTCTGTGTTCTCTTGCTCGAGTGAGTTGCAGTATTGTTATTGTCTACAGTGCTTTGCAAGGCTGCTAAAGTGGCAGGTTTCTATTTGCCAGCATTAGCTCCTTAAACTTGCTTTCATGATGGCACACCTTCCCAGTGGTTCAAACTGTATGCCACTGGTGCCATTCTAGAGGTCCTGAGTGCCTTCAGGAGAACTGAAGGCTTTGCAGATGTGCCTAAGTGAGTCATCCTTATGACTTCCTCGATGGAGAAGACCTGTCTCATGAACTCTTAGGTCACAAAAGTAAGCCTGGCCAGTGAACTTAAGGCTATACCAAGACAAACTGTGGAGAACCTGGATGTTGGGTAACTCTAGCCCTCTCATAGGAACTCGCTGTCAGGTTCATGCCTGCAACTGGTAGTGGCTGGTAAAGTTCCATACTTTCTGTGTCATGTTGTATCACCTGAAACATGTTGTCTTTTTATTCATACCTCTCTTGCTTCTGTGGTCAGTCTTGAATGTATTGAGTGTCCTTTCAGTTTATGGTTTTGTAAAAGTGTAAGTACAAAAAAATTTATCTAAGTGTACCATGTATAGAATTGTACTTAAAGATTCTTAATGATGTAATTGCTCTGCAGCTGCTGCTTATTACTGTTATTTCTTCTGAAATATGTTATCATTAGCAGTTTACAGAGATAGGAAAACAACCTGATATGATACTTTAATAATTTATTTATTTGCAAAGATTATAAGATTTTTTGGGTTATAGATTCAGAAACTTGTTTTAGAGATTGTTAATACTGCAGCACTGTAGAAATTATTCATCAATTAAAAGACATGTTCTAAAGTACTTTCCATTTGATTTTTTTTTTATTATTTATTTTTTTAAGTATCTAGAAGTAAGTTAAAACAGTATTCAGCATAATACACCTGCCTGGTATCTGTTTGCAAATACTATACTTTTTTATCTAGAATTATCTCACAAATTAATCTTGAGGTCCCCTGTAACATATTTACTATTAGACGGCTTTCCTTTTCGCATTTCTTAAAACACATGCCATAAAAAAAAGAGGTGGGTTTGAGTAGTAATGTTGGTTTATCATAGAAGAGGGGAAAACACAGAGCATTAAAGAGAATGTCAATATGTATGAAGAAAATTGCAGTACAGTGGTCCTGAAATAGATGATCTAGTAGTAGATGTTTTGCTGTTTTGGAACAGGACTTTTTTGTGGTATTAACCTTTGAGGGGAGTGGAGGCAGTGAACATCCTCTGGCTGTCCTTTGCTGTGTGACTAACAATGACATTGCAGCTATGAGGATTTCGTTGCTATGACAGTATGATAAAGCAGTATGTGAGCAATCACACCTTATTCTTTTGAATTAGAAATCAACCCCAAGGAGCTTAACTGTGTACAGAGCTTAAATCCTGTTAGTCAGATGTATTATAATGGAGATGTAGATCTCCTAATCTGAAAGTCACAGGAATGGTCTTCTGATCTAAATTTTCAGGGCAGGATTTACTTATCCTGGCCCTCTACCAAGGGTAAATTATTCAGATTTCCATAGAAGCTATGGAAGAGTATCCACTGATCTCAACAGGCGTATGATGGGACATAGACATTCATGTGTTCTGTTCTGTATAAATCTGGATTTGCGAGGAAAAGGGTAAACTGTATCCTCCCTGTCAGAACAGTCTGGGAGAAAGCACGTGCTTGTTGTGCATTGGCTGATACAGGATGGCACACTTCTTCCCAGCTTTACAGTGTGCTCAGCAGTGCTCCCTGCAGAACACACCAGAAGACCTGGAAATCTCCAGCATTGCACCAGTATTGCATTATACTGATCTGAATTCGGCAGTCCTAGAAAATCCCTTCACAGATCTGTAAAAGTATCTTTTATTTCTGAAATTAATCTAGGCCCAGTGACACATCCCATTAAAAATAGGCAGGGTAGATCATCCCTCACAGCTGCTTGGATGTTCCTAGCTTGGAATACTGCCATCACTGAACAACTTTGATTTCCATAGGTAGTCTCTTGGGGGTTTGCCCTCATACAACTCTCATAAGATGGCACTTTGCCCGCTCTTAAATGGCTGTTCCAGATTCAGTAGAACAAATTGCAAATGACGAGGAAGAAAAGATTCAGATGTGTACTGCTTCACACACTCGGCACCCTCCTGCACTTGGAAGAGAATCCTGGGTGTGTAGTCAAATTTACGTGCCTCCTAATTTGCCATGTGTATGAAGCTGCATAGTAGAACAGGATAGACCTTCAACTCTTGAAGAAAAGAAACGAATTTCAGTACTGAAGACAGCAAACTAAGTTCTCTTGTGTAAATTAAATCTGGGAAGACCATTAAGATTGAGAGCAACAAAACAGCAAGAAAACAGAGACAGAATTGTGGATCTTGCAGCTGACACTTGCAGCCAACTGAGAGCAAGTACTTTACATTACTCCTGTTTTCATTCAAGGTGAGGTGATCTTACTAAGAATAAAAGAATGGAATTCTTGCCAGAAGAAGTCTCTTACAGTGATCATCTCTGGGGTCAATTGATTTAACCTTGCAATCTCTACATTATATCCAGCCAACTCTTAACAAAAGAATTCTGTCTCTAGAAAAAAAACCCTGGAAACAATTCCTCTAGAGGTTCCTAAATAGAAAATTTGTTTTAGAGTTCATGAGATATAAACACTTTTGAACATTTTCATACACTTCAGAAATGATAATTTAAATTGTATCAAGATTTATTTATTTATTTTCTTCTCTGTGCTTACTACAATAATACAGTGCTTGAAAAGATGTTGTAAATGTAGAGAAAAATGTCCAGATACTAAATATGCTGGTACTGAATCTTTAAAAAGATGACCATATCTTAGGGTAACTGGGAGGAAAGCAGAGGCACAAACTAAATGGAAAGAGTCTCTGAAATTTCATAGCTTCATGTTCAGTTCTGTTTGATCCATAGGCAGTGACTGCTGTTGTCTGTAATGTTCATAATTAATACAGAAGTTTGGGGTTTTTTTTAAATCAACAGACATAAGTAGTTCCTGGTAGAAATGTGTCACTGCACTAGAAATGTGTAACTTGGGTTGAAAAAAAAAAAGAGGGTGTGATACCTCCATTTCTTACCCCTTTTAAATTGAAAGATTGTCTTAAGAGCCATATTAGACAGCATTGTCATGATATTTTTCTTTTGCCATGAAACCAAATTAAGCTACTTTTTACATTATTATTTTGCCACAACTTTTTTTGCTGTGTGGAAATAAGTCTATGGTCTAGATGATTTTCTCAGTTGTCTCAGGGCCCTGCTATTTTACAAGTCAGCAGTAGTCCGCAGTCTACAGCTGGAAATACACTTGATCATGATATTCTTAAATTGGTACAATGGCTGCATTCTTTAGGAATAACTTAATTCTCCCACAAATTGCAGGATGAAGATAAAATATTCAAGGCTAATCTTTTTTATGAATGTGCTTGCCTCCTGAAAAATGTCTGTGATGTGTGAATGGGGCTGTGTAGTTTTCTTGTTTGTTTCTTTCCACCTGTGTAGTTACTTAAACACTAATTACACCATTGCCTACTGAATATGAAGTCAGTGGAATTTTGTGGTTGTCAGATATGTGAGTTCCTTGAGTTTATGGCAAGTTTGTAGTCCACTTTTTTGATCATTAGCCGCAACTCTTAGCTGCAGATATTTGTGTGATTTCACCTTTTGTCTGAAGTGAGAATTATACTTTGGGATACCTTTCTGAAGGCATTCAATGTTTAAACATGATTCCCTTTTTGTCCTGCTTCCTTCTGATCTGTGCAGGATACTGACCGAGAGGGAACAATCATGAGATCTCTTGTAAATAACGTCGGGTGGTTGTTAGTTCTCATTTCACTCCCCTAACTCATTTGAACACTTGCTACAGTCGTTGAGCTGTTAAACATGACTAAGTTGGAGATAACTCAGTCACCTTCCTGTGGTCTGTGAAGTATTCAGGGTTAGACTGTGCAGAGGGCAGAAAGCCAGTAAAGGACAACAGAACCAAGATTGTGTGTTAGATGAAGAGTGAGTAGCTTTAGCCATGTGCTGAGAGTAGTATGTAGGATATATGTTTAAGGAACTCAAAACTGTGTGTTTGAAACACAGACTGTGTTTCTGAGTCAGTCATGCCTGAATGGTTGCTGTGCTTGTGACTGGAACAAGCTTGCTATTTAGCCCTTGGTATTGAGAAGACACATGAGACATGCTTCACTGATGAGAGGTACCATTTATATATCTGCTCTTGGTTTTCATCTCTGGGCACACTATGTGCCTGCAATTTGCACGGATCTACATGTTAAAAGAGTTAACACCTTCCTCCGATGTTTTAATGTAGCTTAGTTCTGAAGAATTGTCGAGAACTTCTTGGAAGAAATAGCACCTTAGACTGATCTGATTCCATCTTGAGAGCATGAATGTTTCAAGCAGCAGAACTAAATCTATTTAGGGTTTTGAGTGCCCTCTGTAAATAATTCTGGCAGCTAATTTAGTCCAGTCTCCCATCTTTCTGATGCCGTCTTTTCCAGTATAGTCTTCTAATTCATTCTGTGTTATGAAATCTCATTAAACAAAATAAAATATGTATGAAAGATAAATATGAGCCTACATACTTTAAAGCTGGGACCTCTTCTTCCTTACTTACCTTCCCTATCTTTTGTGGCAATTGTGGGAGGAATGTCAGACCAATAGTTCTGAGGAATAGTAAAACTGTTGGTCACTGACACATTTCCTGAGTGAAACAGTTTGAGGGGAATTTGCTCAGGGATGTGTTTTTTGTGAGTGCTTTCTAAGAAGTCAGTCACAAGCTCTTTTTCCCAAATCATGTTGGGGTGTTCGTTTTGCTTTAAGAAGGGTGCATGTACTTTCACTTCAGAGATGATGCTTAAACCTTCAAGGTGTCTTGTACTAAGATTTCTACCTTTCAAGGGGCTTTAACCTTTCTGTGGTCCAGTTATATTCCCATTATAGGCCCATAGCATCCCTCCAGTGATGATCTTACTTCAGTGTGTATTTCTTATTTCCCTGAGACTGTTCTACTTAAAAATATTCACAGCCCAAGTAAGATCACCTAATATTTCATCTGGTTGAGAAAGGTTATTACACTTGATTTGGTGATTGTAAGCATGGAGGTTTTGTATCAAGGAATACGTAGTTTCAGAGCTATGAGATCTGCAATGAAACCTTAAATTGGAGGAAGAGGTTAAATTCATTATTTACTAGAACCTCTGAGACTGTAACAGGTGCATATTGAATGAGATAATTAGATATGTTTAAAGTCAGCTGCAGACAGGCTATTATTTCAGTATGTTGCTCTGAGAAACCACAGGTAGACAATTACTGGTCTCATGATGATAGCAACTGCCCTCAGAGCACTAACCAGTGTCACTTTCCATTGTGGCTCATCTTCTGTGGGAAACTGAGAAATAATTACCGTGTAACTACTGTGAGCTCTAAATAGCTGTTTTCTTTAGGTATACTATTTACCAAGAGGTTTTGTCTGCAAATAATACCTCTTGAGACTGTCTGCAGGCAGGATGTGGTAATTTACAAAAGCTTTCAAGAGATTGCATTTTGAAATGTCACAGCTGGGTGGGTTTGCAGTTCACAGTAGGTCTGGAGACACAGATCATGGGACCAGATTCTCTGGTGCTGTGTCTCAGTGGCATTGTGCTGACTTACACAAATTTGAAGAGTTGACTTTTAAAGAGCCTTTCTAAGAATAGTTCAAAATTCAAATATGTGGTACATGTGATATTGTTCTTTTTTAATTTAGAAGAATTTTAATTTATTTAATTGAACAAGTTTCTTTAACAAAGTTGGAAACAGTGAGAGGACTTCTTCTGAACAGGTATACATTTTCCCCAATAATGCAATAATGTGAAAATGCAATTTTCTGTCAAAAATGCATTGTTTTCTAGGAAACTCTTGGCTAGTGTAGTCTCCAAGTCCTGAGACTGGGGGTGTGGGTAAAGGGAGTAGGGTGGAAGAAGGTGAATGAAAAGCCGTGTTGCCTCCCCAGGTGTGAGTGGCCAGCTGAGGCTCCCACAACGAGGCAGCTGCTGTGCAGGACTGGGGCCCCGGCAGAACGGCGTCAGTGGCTGGAGACACTTCCAGCTGCCAGGGGTAGGCTGGAGAGATACCAGCTGAAAGAAGCTGTGGAGGGAGCACTGCTGAGTGAAGCCTGCAAAGCCAAGGAAGCAGCGAGTGGCCACAGGGGGCAAGGGACAGAAAGGAACAGTCCTCCGCCACTTAACACATAGTCATAAAATCTAAAGGAAAGATTTCCCGGGTCGTCTTCTGCCCTGGAAAAAAAAAAAAAAAAAAAGAGAGGTAATGTTGCTGGAAGAGAAAGGAGTAAAGGATTCATTAATCCCAGGCCTGAGAAGAAGTCTCATTCAATGAGATTTCACTGTATTAATTTATCCCCATCTGTCAATGACAGAGTTATCTTTTGTTCTGAAGTAATCTGTTTCTTTCCAATATAAGCAACAGGATGGAAACTTCTGACTTGTCGTGGCATCTATTTTCGTTCCTGGTGCGTTTGATGTGGAATTTGGAGAAGAGTGGCAGTCCCCCTGAGTGGGGAACCGTCGTTTTCTTGCATTTGTACTGCATACGTCCGAGGGAGTGTTTGGTTTGTTCAGCGCATCAGGAGGTTAACCCTGATTCACCTTAACTCTGTGCTGAGAAAATTCTCTAGGGTCCCTCTAAAACACCTACACAGTCACTTCCCTGAAGCCTTTGAAAATCCCTGAAGTAGAGTTTTGATAGAATCCAGCAATTTGAGTTCCATCTCTGCCAAAGATTTGGCTTCAGACTTGGATAGGCTCCAACCCCCTTCTGGTAACGGGGTATATCTTCAGAATAAACCAGCCACTGCTGGTAATCTGGACTCTTGCAGTGGTTCATTGCTTTCAGTCTGGTAGTCTAGATGGAGTTAAAATAATTCAAACTGCTTGAACCGTTCACCCATCTCATTTTTTACCAATATGACCTCTGGGAAGGGTGACTGACTGAGAGAACCGTATTTTGTTCTCAGAAGCTTAGAAAGAGGCTTAATGTTGTGACAGACAAGAAACTGGCTGAGAAAACAAAGGATGAAATGACATCAGGAACTGTTTAAAGAGTAGGAACATGGAATTTAACAACAGTGCACAGTAAAAACAAGCTACAAGTTCCAAACTACAAATGCTTATCTTGCATATCTGAGGTAAAAGGAGAAGGTGTCCATGTTACCCAGATTTTTTTTCTGGTACTTAAAGTGGACTAGACAGTCATTTGGTGGGAATTAGTGTAGTGCCGTGAAAGTTAAGTTGCTGGTTTACACCGGCTGATGCGTGGCCACATGTATTTCTCTTTTCTATGTCGCTTTAAATTTTCTAAGCTCCATCTCTCTAGATCATTCTTTTGAAAGCTGAAAGAAATCAGTGACTCATTTCACTATACTTGGTCTTACTTGGTTTAAGGCTATGGCAAACACAATTTTTCCTTGCCATTGTATGTGAGTTCCCTTCTGACACTGAGAACATTATATTGTCTTCACAAAGGATTGATGCTGTTTATTGGACGTAAAACTAAAGGGGACACTAAAAGCAATTACAATAATACTGTATCTGCAGACAGATAGCTTTTCTGACACAAAATGAGTTATTGTTGTAAGTGTCAATTAATGTTTTTAAAATGCTTTAATTGCACAGTATCTTTCAGACTATTAAAATACAGAGGTAATTTGGGCTAAAAGAAGAAATGATTCAAGACGTAAGCTGTGACTTGACACGGGCTTTAATAGCTGCCTCAGGCAGATCAGAATGTGTGACAATGAGAATCTAGCAGAAAAACACATTGTGGAACTAAATTTGAGAGTTTCCCAGGGTGAGTGGTGTCAGTGACTATCTGGTCATGCTCCTTCTACAAGGCAAAAAGGCAGAAGTGGTCAATCTTGACAACAGTGACTGCTGCAAGCTTCAAGTAAGTTACAAAGTACTCATTTTTGAGAGAAATCCATACATAGTCATATTCATATATATGTACTACATCCATATATAAATATAAGTTGGGTTTTCTTGGAGTACACTTCAGTGAAATGCATTTCAGCATGACAGAGAAGTAGGATCATGATAAAGCCTTCATTAATTCACTGTGCTCCGTTGTCTACTTATGTCCCTTGCCAAGTCCTTTCTGGGAAGCTGTAAAAAGAAAATTATTTGCTGGCTTAGGCTTGGACTTGACTCTGTTCCCTTCATTGCTACTGTACTCTCCTCTGCGGGGGATCATTTTACATTTTCTTAATTGCAGTGAGAGCTCATGGTGTTGGCAGTGGCTGTACTGAGAAATGGATTTTGATGAAGTGCAGTCCACTCACTCCACCAGATATTCAGCATTTGCAAGCTGAATGATAGCATCCTGTCAAGATAATGCTGACAACTTTGTCACCAAGGGGACAGATTTATTTGGCACCCATGCATTTTATAGCAAGATTGTGCTTTAAAAAAATCTTACTATGTTGCTTTATGTTTACCTGTATTTTTCTGTTTGAGAATATTGCTACATGAAAGTAAAATAAAAGAGAAGTTATTGACTGGATATTAAGGTGAGATTCCTTTCACCTATCCTTAGATTTTTATGCTGCAGATGTTTGCAGCCAGGGCAGGTACACAAGCTTCCCTTGAGAATCAAGAGAGAGAAATGGGTGGTTCATTTACCTTTTGTAGACATTGAATTTTAATTGAGGTGAATTGCACTCCATCCTCTTTGGCTATAAATATCATACTGTACCTGGCTCTGCAAAAAGTATTCCTAGATACACTCTGATAAAAGCCTCCACAGTGTTCATAGGCTACCATATCAGGAGTAGACTAGTTGTATCCCCTGCTGCATAACAGCTTTCACTTGAGAAACTCTCCAAAATTGATCACTCTCCAGAGCTTGGAAGCCCCAATTGAAGCAAATGAAGGAAAATATTGCAGATTAAAGAGGGAAATCAGTCCCTTATTTTCATAGCCTTGTCTATGAGCCACAAGAAAAAGAGACAGTAATGTTTCAAGGACACTTTTTTCCTAACTTTTTTTTAGAAAACTTGTGCTTGATTAGAGAAGGAAGGGCCAAATGAGCGTTACCATAAAGGAAGGCAGCACCATCAGCCGGACATTGACTTTCTGCTGGCTAAACCGGGGTGCACACACCAGCTGCCCTACCAGCACCAACAGGCTCTGGATGAGCCACTGCACCCTGCTGTTTCTCTCTCTCTAGCTAGTACCTAGTGGATGCAATAGAAAGCAAGGATTTCAGGAATATAAGAGCAGAAACTCAGGTTGCTGAGACAGAAAGGCCCTAGGAAATAGCTGTGTCTGTGGTGAAATGCTAGGTAGATAAAAAATCCATTGGAATATAGGTTAAGACTGACTGTTCTGCACATGTCATTCCTAATCACTTGTAACATTGTAAATACTGTTCACTTCTAGAGGTCAAAGGAGGACTGGGAGAATTTGAGAGCGTAAAATATACATACTGTTCAGAAACTGGAGCAAACGATTGACTTGCCTTCACCTGCAGCATCATTTCTTGCAATCCCCAATTTCCTGCCATGAAATCCTCTTAGCAACCCCCTGAAACACTTAAAAGTGTAAAGAAAATTGCACTCTATCTCCAATTCTGTTCAACTAACAGAGAAGAGGTCATCGCTACTGCCTGGGTATTGTCCAAATGTTATATTAATGAGTCTACTTAAACATCTTAATGAGAGAAAAAGGTATAGAAAGGAGGTTCCTCTGAGCAATTTATCGCAGAACTAGGGAAAGCTCAACAGTGGAAATTCTGCAAGGCATACTACACAAATTCAGTGTGGAAGAGGATCAACATCCAGGCTGAAACATCCACTTGCCAAGCTTATAACCAACCTGAACTACAGCTTAAAATCAGCATGTGCATGTCCCTATCATGTCTAATAACAAACCTCCTCAGTCTTTGAGTAAATCTTGGGTATTCAGAGCATCTCATAAGCATTAGTTCCTGATGTGCTCCCTTTGTTCCTTGTGCTGCTCTGCTCAGTCCTAACTCTCTGGCCTGTCCTATTGACTTTTTGGCCCTTCTGCTTGAGACTCCATGACTTGGGCATACCTTTTTCCTTCTTTATCTCTGAAAGTAACTAATCCAGTTCCCTTCTCTGGCTGTATGGCTTTTGTTACACAGAAATCATAGAGTCGTGGAATCATTAAGACTGGAAAAGTCCTTAGAGATCAATGAGTACAACCATTAACCCAGCACTGCCAAGTCCACTGCAAAACCATGTCCTTAAATGCCACATCCGCATGTCTTTTAAATACCTTCAGGGATGGAGACTTACCACGCCTTTTCTCGAGGCTGAAAAATTCCATCTCCCTCACTCCCGTTGGGTGGATCCCATCCAGCCCCATAGACTTGTGCATGTCTAAGTGGTGTAGCGGGTCACTGACCCCCATATACCCCCATATACTCCCGTATCTGCATGGATTATGGGGGCTTTGTTCTTCTCCCCTTCTCTGTCTTCTAGCTCAGGGGACTGAGTACCTGCAGAACAACTCCTCTTACTGTTAAAGCCTGCTCCTGCACATTTAAGATTTCCTTGAGGAATGCTCAGCCTGCCCTTTTTTCAGAACTGCCTGGACTCCGTCACCAGGCTCATGAACAGGCCCAAGTCTGCCCTCCAGAAGTCCAAGGCGGCTGTTCTGCTGACCCCCTTCTTACTTTTCTGAGAAACAAAAACTCTAACATTTAATGATCACTGTGCCCAAGACAGCCTTCAACCATCACATCACCCACAAGTCCTCCCTTTTCACAAACAGGTCCAACCTTCCCTAGTTAGGTCACTCACCAACTGTATCAGGAGTTTATCTTCCACGCACTCCAGGAACCTCTTAGACTACTAGACTACTAGAACCTCCTCTCCACTGTATTGTATTTCCTGCAGACACCTGGTAAGTTGAAGTCTCCCATGAGAACAAGGGCCAGCAATTGTGAGATGTCTCCCAGATGCTTACAGAATATTTCATCTGCATCTTCATCCTGGTTGGGAGGTCTGTAGCAAACTCCCTCCAGGGTATCTGTCCTGTTGGCCTTCCCCCTGAGTCTAAATCATTAACAACCCTGCCATCACCATTAGTAAGCTCCAGAAAACAAAAACACTCCCTAACACACACAGCGCTTCCCCACTGCCTCTCCTTTCCTGGCTGTCCCATCTGAAGAGTTTACAGCCACCCATTGCAGTCCTCCAGTTGTGTGAGCCATCCTGCTGTGTTTCTGTAATGGCACTGATCCTGCCACCTTTTGGCAGGCAGATGCCCTAATTCCTATGTGACTAATCTCAGGTGCTTCTGTGGCTTCTAACACATGGGTCTTTTTTGGCGCATGGATCTCTATCCTCTGCCTCCATTGAGATTGCAGACTGAAGAACCTCACTAACACACCATCCCTCAAACCCTGGTGTGCTTATGTCTAGCGAGCCTGATTTTATCCCTTTCCCCCATACTAATTACCATGTTGGGGTAAGAAACAGCTTCACTGTTAAACCTGTATATAAATTCATGTTCCCATGAAGATGACAAGGACAAAGACTTTTGTGATGTGCATTTTCTGTTCTGTTGTTTTCTCATTGTATTTTAAGGATTTTTAGTGCCCTGCTTTTAAGCCTGGTTGTTAGGCAAGGAGGTAGCGTCTGCCTGTAAACCAGTAGGGCTTTACCTACCAGTCTTTTCAAATGTCCTTCTGGCAGTTTCAGTAGTTTCCTAAGAAGGCTTTAGACTGTGGCTTACTCTATTTTGAAAAGCATCAGAAATTATCATAATCATGTGGTAGTGTATTATTTATTATTTGCATATCTGGCATGTGCAGGCCAATAGAGAAGTGTGAGATTACATGTCTTGCATTGTCACAGTGCTATTTCTAAATAGTGGGAATAATAATCCAGATGTGTTTTATATATATATATATATATATATATGGTTAGCATAAATCAGTTAATTTAATGCTATATTGAACACTGTCCATAAAAGACAATACTCTTTACATTTTTAATGCTAATGTTGTTTTTGTTACTTTATTTTTGTCCTTTGCCTGCTTTTTCAGAATTAAACTCTTTTTTTGCCCTTTCTAGACCTTATTGTGTCCATCATTCTTTTTATCTGTGCTTTTACCTTCTGTCTTTATGCCTTCTGTCTGTCTTTTCTTTTACTTTTTAATGATCCTGCATATTTGACCTGTTTTCCCCCTTAGAACAGATGCAGTAGTCTATTCCCTAAAAATGAATGTTGAAGATGTTATTGCCCTTTTTCATGGAGCTCCTGAACACCCACTATGGCAGCCATTCTGTCTGTTCACAGCATGTCCTGTGCTCAGCAGTGTGAGATTTTCTCTTTGAGATCTCAGATTAGTTCAAAAGCCAGTGTCAAGCTGATAAAAACTTAAACAGAATGATGTTCTGCTCACATCATTCCCTTTTGAGAAATTATTTTTCCCTGTACAGACTGTGAATCAGTCCTTTTTTCCTAATTGGTACATTAAATCCCGTTCCACAAGCTCTTCCATAATATTTCCCCCTACAAATATAGCAGTTCTGGCCAAAGTCGGGGTGCTTAAAACACACAAATCTTGCATGGTCTTTCAGAGGGCTGCAGGTTACATTGACTCTGGCTATGATTTTCATTCTTTGGCCTGTAGAAATCTGGGAATTCTTTTATTTTCCTCTGACCTCCACTGACTTTGGGTTTGGTTACTCTCTGTTCTGTAATTCTGTTTTCTGTTCCTTCTAACTCTTGCAATCAGACCTGGTTCTCTTTTGCTAATGCTAAATAATTCCTGCATTTTCACAGGTTAAATCAGGACAGTTGATTGGATTTTTCCCCTTGATTTTGGTATCTGATCCCCATTACAATTTGTTCTGACACAGTGATTATAATAACAGTATATGATGCATTCTGAGTTAAGAGAAGTTACAAATCTGCAATACCTGGCCCCGAAATTTTTCCCCTCTGATTAGTTTCTTTTATAAAGCTCATACCTCTCAAGAGTACTTTCTATATCCTAGAAGTGATATACCCTTTCAGTATCTTTTGTGCTGCCTGCTCAGTGGCTCCAACTTCAGCACTTTCCTATGCAAACCTGAATAGATGAAAGTCTAGTACTTGTCTGTTAGCAATATTTAAAAAAATACCCACTTCAAGGCCATCTTTCCTTCCTGTCGTATTCCCAGAAAACATAATGGTCACTTGAACTTTTTCCCCTTGTCTGATACATTTCTGGAAAATGTCACCTTTCTTATAGTTTTAAGTTCATGCCTCTCCATTAAATACTTGATTCACTACTTCTTCCTATTTCTGAAACCTCTCTTTTCTTAATCTACTTTTGTTTATTCTCTTTCTCCTTCCTTCGAGGAGCATTTTTTGGCTTGAGAGCCTTTTCAGAATTCAGAATCACAGCTTTTAAGCACAGTGAGTCATTATTACAACAAAAGGTAAAAAGAAAGACAATGTGAAGAAATAGTTCATGAGGGAGGGAGAGGAATCCATGTAGCCCACTCTCAGCCTGCCTGCAGACAGCTAGCTCTGACAGGATTGCTCCAAGCCAGCATGTTTCACTCTGTCATGGCCCCTTGTCCTCATGTGCAGTCTATAATCACCTACCTTCAAGGAAAAATAGTCACTTACTCAGGTAGCTTAGAAACATGTTAAAGAAATATTCTGGACACTGAGGAAAAGTAATACAGTTCTTTGTGTTTGAGAAGGTGTAGGTAATCATTTCAGCTGTTGATAGATGTTACATGATAGTTGCAAAATATGAAACCTTTCTCAGTTGTTTGCAAAAATACTAGTCAGATGGAAAAAAAAAAGTAAAATTGAGCTGTAAGGTGACTGTGAAGAGGATCCGTGCTTCTGGAGGTTGATGCTTCTTAAATTCCGGTGGGGGTGTGCATACTGTGTGAGACACAGTTAAGCCTCATGACTCACATTAACCGAAGAAAAATTGTACTGCTACCTTAATAGCTGCTCCCAAAATGTGCCCTTCTGCATTTGCAGGATGAACCTGACTAGTGACTAGTGCGTTGTTAGCAGCAATAAATAACTATTGGGAAGGTTGTTATTGAAAGCCTTCAGACAACAGGGATGAAAGAGACAAAGGGTTATTGTTCCAGGTAAGAGCCACAGCTATTTGGAAAGGTGTACGTCATTCAACAGGAGAGACAGGGACCTACCAAAAGCTCTGCAGGCATACTAACAGCAGGAGGTGAAGCAATTTAATGATGTGAAAGGCAAGCTCTATATGTGAAAAATGGAGGATAAGAGGTCTGCGAGGAGGGGTGATTTGCTTTTTTGTTTGTTTGTTTTTTGCCAATAGCTGACAACAATAGCAACAGCAGCAGGGAGTACCTGAGAGTGAAGGAGCTGGGATGATCAGCAAATGACAGTAAATAAGAAAAGTGACTTGAAAAGGCTCTGGGCCTCCAGTGGCTCTAAGAATAGCGAACTGGGACAACAAAAGCAAGAGTGCACTTTGAAAGAAAACACAAATGTGCTCTTCCTCCTGGCCGAATCTGAACCCTTTCGCAACTGATAGATCAATGCAGAAGCAAAGATGTGCTGTATCTTTCATGTGGCTGTGCTGTTCTATAATAACATCTGAACAAACAGGTTTTGTTTACCAGCCTTCTAGTGAAGCCACATTTTTCTGTCAGGAATCTTCTCATGTCCCACTCTCCAGCCTACTGAAGCAGAAGGTTAGATCTTCCCTTCACATTGACAAAGCTGCACCAATGTCCATTGGAGTCTCTAGCTGCTCACTTCAGAAGCAAACTTTGTAATGGAAACGAAGTTTAGCTTTTGAGTATGAAGAACAAAAAGTTCAGTGAAAACCAGGCACCACAATTCTGTGAAGTTGGCAACAACTTCTGGTGATGTTTGAATTTACAGACTTTGCAAACAGACCTGGATTTGAGTCATAGGCTTTCTCCCCTTGGATAAACCGCTGCACATCTCTATTATCCTGCTTGTTTAGTTGGTTGATTTTTAAAAGTGGATTTTGTCAAGGCATGTAATATGTTAGGTGCCTTGTAAAGCACTTAGAAGCAACCTTCTTAGTCAAGGATGCATTCTTGCCTTGTTTTCTACCACTGGCACTCTCAGGAGAAGCTTGGTTCAAATGCTGTAGATCAGGGATTTTTGTTCTGACTCAATGAGTTTACTTTTACAATATTTCCCGTTTAGTAAATTACTTACTTTTGTCTTCATATCATTGGTTTTTTTAGCACTTCCTTAACTGGAGATTACTCTGAGAAGCAGCAGCTGCAAAGAACTTGGCAGCAGCATGGAGATCTGAGATAGCAAAACTCCCTTCTCTTTATAGTGACCGCAACTTCCTCACATCTAAAAATCTCATCCTCATTCTTGAAAAATAGAAACCCCTTAACTAAGACCTCCTATCACTGATAGCCCCTTTCGCATAGACCCTGGCTAATACATGAATACTCTTTCTGATACTTTCCTCCTGTGTCTGAGTATAATTTCATGGAAAATGAAATATGACAGTAAAATTTGCCAGTGACTGTGAGGTAAATAATAAGTCTTCCCTCTGCTTCCCAGTACGTTCAGCGTACATAGCTCTGAGTTTGGCAGAGCTGCTGGGTTTGTTTATTTCCTTTACTCTGAGCTAACATTCCCAGTAGTGTCAAGACAATTTTAGAAGCAAGATGGACTCGACTGAACTTCATCTATGAAGAGATGAACAGGTGCTTATAGCTGACTTGTCAAGTCCATATATTACCTTGATGGGGTTTTTTCTGTCTGAAATAGAGCCATTTTTTTAATATGGACTTTTGGCCAGTCCTCAGATTTCAGGAAACCATCTACATCTGAATTGGTTCATTTCAGGGGAAATGGAAATTCAGAGAAGATAGAAACAAGATCTGCAACATGCAAAGTGACTGAAATAGGTGAAATAATTGTTGAACAATATCCAGAATGCTTTCTGCCATACTAATGCCCTCTCTCAAACCTGCTAAGTCAATGGATTTTAACTTCTCTATGCTTTGCCACATTGCATAATTTCAGATTATGTTTTGGGAAGGAATAGGGCTGGGGACATCCACCAGTGTAAAGAAGTGACGGGGAAAAATTATGGGGAATCATGAAGTAAGGAGCTGGAGGTTTAGGAGAGGGGTATAAGAGGAGAAATGCATGGACACCCTGAAGTATAATCTGTCAGTTTTGTCTACAGATTTTGAAGTTTATAACCTGCAAGGTTGAAAATGTGTCAGCTGATATGCTCCAAATGAATCAGAAGCATCAGAGACCCTATACTGCTGTCCAGATCAGCAGACACATAAATCAGCATGAACCTGGCTGGAGCATCTGAATGGATACCCATACTAATGAGTAGTGCCCTGTAATAGGAGTAGATCTGTGGAGTGAAACAGTTGGCACTGGGGATCCAATGTCCACACTATTCAGGGTGGGGTGGTGGAGGGGGATGGAGAAGGTTACTAATGCCATTAGTGGTTGGAGCCCATTAGGTACAAAAAATTTGTAAGAGGTAAATTAGTACTAATGGGAAACAAAGCAATACTTGTTCCAGAGTTCCCTATTTAGGACGTTGAAGTTTTTCTCACCCAGCTTTTAGCAATTTGTAAAATACCACGGACCCACCACTCTGGCAAACAGTGATCACCTGTGCCTGTCTCTGGTCTCTGGCTCTGCAGACCTTTGCCCCCCCTGTGGGTCCTGGGGCAATGCTGCATAGCCAGTAACATAAACCCATTGCTATTTGCTATTTCTTCTCATCATTAATCACTCAGGATTTTGTTGGTTCTTAATTGCAATACTTCAGGCACTCTTATAAAGACTGTAAGATTTTTTTGTACTTGGAGCCTGTCTGCCTTTCTGAGGCACTTACATTTTCTTTTTCTAGGAATAGACTTGGTGATAAAATGAGTCACCTAACCCTCTGCCAACAGTGAACATGATGACTGATGCTTAAACGGCACCTTTCATGCTAAGAATGTTTAAACCTATGTGAGGAATCCTGCCCTGGCTGCTGGCTGTGCTGTCAGTACGATGCCAGAGCATTTCTACGTGCACAGACCAGGGGATCTCTGTGTGAGGATTCAACACCCTTCACTACTGCTGTGGAAAGATCTGTGTGTGAGACCATCTGACCTGGCTGGCAGGCGTAACTATTACATAGGGAGTTATGGTGCTCACGTGCCATGCTGCAGGGAACAGCGATGGAAGGGACTGTACAAGTTCTCAGGTGAGGGTCCTGCAGCCACATCACTGTCAGCTCTCCTAATCCCTCCAAACAGTGAAGTGCCAGCAGCTCCATCCTCTAGCACACCAGTCCTCTCTTGGGTACTGTGGAGATCCAGGCAGTTGAGCATGAAAAGGTGAGTGACGTGAGCTTTATGTTCATACTGTTCCTCCTGGCTTAACATAAGCAAGACTTGACTGTGTGCCTTAGAAGCATGAATTACTATCTCAAGAATGTGGTGCCACTAATGTGCATTTATTCAAGCATAGCACCACTAGAAATAATCAGGCAAAGGAAAGAGATGTTGTTTGATCGGAGTTGATGATGTTGGGTCTAATATTTATGTTATATATTATAGTCTCCATTAATTTCCAGTAATATCTTTGGGATGTTTGTTTATCTGTGTTGTCCAAGAGTACCTTTGCTTTATTTTTCATTTACATTCCTCACTAATGCATATCCTAATCGTACACAGGCTCTGGGTGGGAAAAATGCTCTAACTTTCAGAATCACCTTCTGTAGCCATTGCTGAATTTATTTGTGATTTTTCTCACCCAGCTACTAACTAGTCCCAGCTCAGTTAGATGGGATATGATGAATTTATGGAAATTGTTACTGCAGACTGCAAAGTTCCCGAAAAATAAAGATGGCATTTTAGATCAAATATGAAATAAGGTATAATGTGAATGCCCTTCCTAAATTTGTCATTCTGATCATGCACTGACTGAGTGTCCCTAATGCTTTAATTACAAAAGGGGAGCTCATGGGGCAAAAGAACACGTTCTACAGGAGCCTACAGATTGGTCCATTATGTCAAAAAGAAACATGATTCTTAATAAGCATAAATATCACTATTCCCACCTCTTTGTGCAAACAGCCAGGACTGATTCCATGGATGCTGGCAAGGAAAGCTCTGAATCAAAGAGGGAGAGTTGAATATTTAAGTGTAAAGTATAGTTCAAAATCATAACTGTTTATATGTGATCAAAGTAAAGGTCTGAGCTCTGTACATCCATCACAGGCCATTAATTAATGTCTCAGTGCCAGTCTAATTTCCTAGCATGCTTGAAAAAGGAGAATGATATATTCTCTTTGGCTGTTTAGCAGCAATTTAAAGAAGAAAATGCCACTAGCAATTTTTAGATGGCAGACTGAAGACTGGCATTATTTAATGATAATAGGGAGGCCAAAGGTGATGTGCAGATGTCAGAGAGAAGACTAAGTATTTAATATTGGTAGTTTATGGAACATTTTTCATGGACAGAGTTGCAACACAAAACCATCTGAGGAGCAAACAGCTCAGCTGTTCCTTCAACCAGCCTGCCAAACGCATCTTCAGGTTCTATACTGCAAAGTACCTGATTCAGAGAAACCTGTAAACTGTGCAGAAAAGGACTTATAAAAGTAAAATTGAACTTCATTTTTTCTTTTATGAAACTTGAACTTCTGCAGACCAAATACATAACTTCTTACAAAAAAATATTGCAAGAATCAAACAAAAATATAATTTATTTACAAGGGAAATCAGTGTTTCTGTAGCCAACAAGCAAGCAAGGGGTTCAAGAGGGAGATTGAAGAGGATGGTGTCATTCAGTGTTGATGGGAGCCCTAGTCTTTCAAAAGCCTGTGCACATCTGCCCAGCGACATCAGTAGTTTTTTATTTAAAGTCAAGCACTGGTTCACTGAACCTGACTCAAAGATAACTGCAGCTTGTTTCATGAAACTGGAAAATTAATCGGTGTGAAATGTATTGGAAAACAGAATAGTTATTCATGTGCCTCAGCAGTTTCCTTATTAGGTAAAACAAGCTTTTGATTGTTCTCCCAGGGTGTACATGCTGCAATGTGCTGCAAAATGGGCTGTTAGAAAATGAGCCAGCATGACTTGCATACCTCAGTGACCACTTCTGTGACAAATGCAAATGAATATTTTGAATCCAAGGTCAGAGTCTAATCACTGAAATGACAGAGTTCTTTGATGTTCTTAAGTTTCTTAGATGTATGCTTCAGTATACATCGATGGCTTGCCCTGGGCTGACTGGGATCCAGTGGGGTTTGCAGAGGGCAGGGACCAGTGGCTGCCCCTATGATGAGTCCCCTAGAAAGATACATGCAAATTCTTCCCAGCAGATGCAGAAGAAGCCAGCATGTGATCAAAATATTTCTATGGAAAAGGAAGGCATTGCACACTAAAATAGAAAGATTAGAAGCTCCTAAAACAAAAGGGTGGCTTAGGGTTCCAGATATATCATATTGCAAACGGTCTTTCACAGTTGGCTCCACTCCTTGGAACCACTGAATCATTTCCTACTTGGACACGTTTGGAAATGTCAGCTTTTTCCAATTCAGTTCTATCTGGTTGCATCAACTGAAAATTCAGAGTGTCTCAGTGACAAACTGTGGTAAAGGCAGTGGTGTAGAAGAATATAAATGAATTAATTATCCCAGCAGAATTAATCTCATTTAAATAGCAACACCCTCTACCCTGAACAATGCTAAAATAAAAACTAAAGGCAGGTCCTTTTAAATCTACATTGCTTTTCAGCAAGTAATGATAATAACATCCGTAATAATATGGATGCAGGAGATCAGGATGTTTCCTCCCTCTATCCCTGAGGAATGGGGTGATAAGAAATTATGTTGACTTAACAATATGTCCAGAAGGATTCATTTTGATTCTCCAGTCTCAGTATCAGCTGCCAGCTCAGAGATGAGTGTGATGGTGATGTTTCAAGGCTACTGA
>NW_020955994.1:429214-457279 GCF_003031625.1 Empidonax traillii | reverse complement strand
GCAGATGAACCTCAGGATTAAAGGGTGGGCTCAGTTCCGCGCACACTGTGTCTCACCTAAAAAATCCAATGCGCAGGCTGGAAGGTGGAAAGACCTTCCCCGGTTCTTCGTTCGCGAAGAGACTGGCCATTATATTATATAATATCTGGGATGAGGATAAGTCAACACCATGTAGGGCATACCACAGCACAATCCCTATGCAAGCTGGCAGAGCCTCCCTGGCCAGCAGCACCTGCACAGACGTCAGATCTTCTGAGCCTCAGCTGTTAACTTACATGTCTATGTTATGCAGGCAATATACAAAATATGATATGCTTGATGATTTTGAAGTGCAGACGAGTAATTTTTAAAACCTTGTCAGTCTGCCTATGGTTTGTGCCCTCTCTGGGCATGCCTGCTCGTACCAGGCAAATCCTCCAGGGTGCTCCCAGGCCAGCCCCAGCAGTTGGTGGATGGACTTCACATGTGGTCAAGCAGCTGGTCTGCCATCTCCTGCCCTCCCTCCCCTTCTCCACAAACACCAGCCAGAGCAGTTGGTGGCTAATGCTGCTGTGCCGGAGTCCTGGGATGTGAGCTTCTCTTGGAACACTGCCCAAGTGACTGGTATTTTGAGTGTCTGATAATTGCCACTAGTACAGACTAATGGGAGAACATCTTTATACAAAAAAGTTGTAATAATCTCCAAGTGATTTATTTCTAGTGAGTTTTTAAAAATATTTTTAAATAAAACAACTCCAACACCACAATTCTGGAAGATCTCTACATTGTGAGTGGACTGTTTCACTATACAAAGGGTTAAGCCTGATGTCTGTCTGCAGTGGGAGTGAAAAGAACTTGGCCACAAAGCAGCATCCATGAACACATAATTTCTGACATTTACTCTCTAACCATATTGTTTGCAGACATTAATTTGTAAAGATTTTGTTTTCCTCTTCCTGAAAAAAATGGCATTCTTATGAGTACAACAATCAGTGAAGGTGGCCAGGGTGCCACTGTCCCCTTTAAAACATCAAAAATAAACGACAACCTGAAATTCTGTGATGCACAGCTACTTTCTGTTTGCTATTTATTATTCATATGCATTGTCAATATCTCATCAGTTCTGGCCTGTTTTTTTCATGTCAAAAAGCTTGGTTTTCATGCATACAGCCATGGAGCAGAAAAAAATAGTGTAATCAATGACCTCAATATAGTGAAAATAAACCACTTAAAACGAGTTGTTTGCAGTCAGTCAACAAGCTGAAAATTTCACGTCCCATTTATGCAAAAAAATCACAACTCAACAACATTTCAGGGAAATTAAATTTACTTTCAAATAGAAATGCATTCTTTCCTACTGTTTTGAGTGAGGTATTTGAATGAATTCTTGCAAATAACAAATAAACTGGCAGAAATTGGGAAGAGTTTGTTAACAGCCTGAAAAAAAGGAAAAATTGCACTCTTCTGATAACATATCCCCCTTCATAAAAATTGTAGCTAGTCCTACCTAACCAGGAGCTTTTCGTGAGCATTTCTCAAAGTGATGAATGGTATCTCAGCATTTCCTTCTCTCTTTCTCGTGATCTGTTATAATGACAGCAGCTTTTATCATAACTCTATTTGTGAGGGCCCCTCGCTTCCTTCTTTCTTTTACTATAAAAGCCCTCAAAGGAAGCCTTTGTGTGTCAGGAGAAGCCAAATTACCATAATATGCAGCATCTATAAATAGTTGCTTCAAATTAGACTCTTCTACAAAACCTTGAAGTGATATTTCTTTGCTTTTTTTTTTTTTTTCTATTGCTGGTAAAAGATACAATCTGATATCATATGTTTTCCTTTATAAAGCATTACTTTTGTTGTTTGGATTTTGGCTGATTTTTAATTTTTTTATCCAGCCACAGCTGAAAGATAGCCATTTCTTTTTTATTATATTTTGAATTTGTACAAAAAAGAACTTGTTAGAAATGTGGCATGTGGTACGGGCAAATTAATTACCAAGGACAATGCAAAATTGTCCTAAAGACAGATATTGGAAAAAAGGGATTTTCATAAGCTGTGCTCCTAAATTTTTTCAGATCTTATGAGAATTGCTTCCACATGTAAAAAAATTAAGAAGAACTCATCAGCTGAGAAGCATTAAGACAAGGATAATTAAATCACTGCCTAGTTTGAGGATGTGAGAAAATGTTAGTCACTATTTGGATACCGTAAGGATCATGTGGTGAAATTGTCAGATAAACAATGCAAATGAAATAACAGGATTTTTTTTTCCCACATGATTACCAACCAAAGTGCAGAATTCAATTCCACGGGGCCAGTGAGTTCAAGAGGAATTTGGGCCAATTCCTGGAAAACTCCTAGTGTTTTTTAACAAGATAGTCAAGAGATAATCAGTAACTTAGAGATTTCACAGTGCTGAGGGGTTACACTACAGATAATCTTTCTGGTTGCATTCTCTTCTCCTTATGCTTTTCCTCTTGGACATGGTTGGAGAGAGGTATTGAGGCTACCCTAAGCACACATGGTTGTTGTTATGATCTTAAATGTCTCAGTCATTTCCCAGGTTTCACTCTGGAGGTGAAGACCAGGTGCCATCTAATATGTGTTGGGAAGGGGTGTGTGCATCAGCCCTGAGGTCCCTTCCCCACATCTTTCCTCTTGCCTTCAGGACAGTCTGGCGGAAACATCAGGTCCCAGAACATGAGAGCAGCTTTGACATCTGTAGAAAACCCTTGAAATTGCTTGTTGATTGAGGGTAGTTGACTTTGAGTTGTTAGCACTGTAAATGTCAGTCCCTGCCAGGGACGAGGCACCAGTTCACTCCTGCCTGGCATGTGTGCCACCCACTGTCTGCTGCAGTGGGATGGATCAGGCTCAGGGCTTTGCACCAACAGAGGCTGGGGCTCTTCTGCCTGATTTTCATCTGTTTGCGGCTTTCCTGTAAGGACCAAGGGATGCAAAATGGTTTAAAAATTATTCCTGTGAACTATACAGTCTCTTGTCCGCGTTAGTTGCTTACTAATGGCTGATATTATGAAATACAGCTTTTCAGAACCTGCATAGCAACACACCAGTTCTTCCAAAATATTTAATTTTTTTTTTTTTTTTTTTTTTTTTTTTTTTCCCCTAGGCAAGTTTAAGGACTAATAATTTAGTTTTTAAAGGAAAAGCTCAGCTTCTCAGAATCTCATGACTCCAATGACTGAGCAGTGGGAAAAACATTAAATAACACAAGATGTATAATTAAATCACAGGCATCCTTCAGACTTTGTCCTGAGAATTTTTTTCTTGATCTCCAAAGCGGCTAACATTTTAATCCTGGCGAGGGAAAGGCAACCATCCCTAATCTAATCTAATTTAATTTAGGGTATACACTGAAGCTAACTCATGACCACACTGTTTGCTTTTTAATTCCATGGCAGTATAATCCATTGCTATATCCTGGGCAAATTACTAATCCCAGTTCACGTATAAATATAAAGGTTATTTACATAAAGCTTAGACTATAGTATTGAATAGCTACTCAAAGAATGTCTGTTTTGTTCAAATTAAGAGTAGCATGTGCGTTGAAGATATTCTATGAAAACTATTGTTTCCAATTAACAGGGCTCCTCAAAAAATATTTTTTGAGAAAAAGCAATAGCTGGGCAATCATGAAACAAGCTCTTTGTGCAGCCAAGCTCACTATGCTTCTGAGACAGCACTGTCTACATTAATTACTAGTTCCCCTTCCCTGCAACAGTCACTTCTTCAGGAGGAATTTACAAAATTAAAATAGCTTTGAATGTTGTGCATGATGGAAATTCCTTTAACACTTCCACTTCTGTAACTCAATACAATGACTCAAATACAACAGACAAAACTTCATAAAACAGGTTCTCAGGGTTTAAGAGCAGCTTTCTTACCGTGCTTTAATTCGTCATTTTCCAGGAATCGGAGAGCAAGCCTTTCTTCTTCTTCTTTTTTTTTTTTTTTTTTTTTTTTTTTTTTTTTTTTTTTTTTACAGCTTAAGAGGGTTTTTTATACTGTTGCCAACCCTTTTCTTTTTTTAAGGAGTTTAGCTCCTTTTTGTTCAGTAAGACATTCCAGCTGTAATGCCACCCAGGAAGGTGTCCTGCGTGGCTGGGCTGTGTCTGTACTCCCCATGCCTTGTGGATCTCAACACTCCTTGTGCCTGGGCCCATGAGCCTGTCCAGGGGCTTTATCTGCTGTAATCACCTTGCACATTTATGGCTCAGTACAATAAAATCTCTGACATCTTGTTTTCTTGAAGGAGCGTGCTCAGCCTGACAGAATTTGAGTTAAAAACATACGTCAGTGAGGGACATGGTTTAGTGATGGACATGGTAGTGCTGGGTTAACAGCTGGACTCCATGACCTTACAGGTCTTCCAACCTAAATGATTCTCTGTTTCATTGATTTGAACCTAGTCGTTCATTAGGTTTTTTTTTTTCCCATGAATGTAAATAAAAATTTAACCCAGTATTTGTTCCAAGTCTCTTATAACTTCGAGGAGAATGGGCTTTTGGCAGTTGAATCCCCAAAGCAAGTCCATGTGTTGTGACCTTCTTAATACAAACATGGTGAGCAACAAGCCTGGTGGTGCTCTGCATGCCAGTGCCATCCAGAATCAGGGTATACCAGAGCCCTTGACAGATGATGGATGAGTTACTTTGGTGGATACAGGATTTCTCTGAGTAGTTCCTACCAACTATTTCTATTCTCTGGAGAATTCAACTGCCTTTGATTTCAGTGATATATGCTTGAAAAATTCCACCCTGCAGTAAGGTAGAGGGTGACGTGTGAGAGAGTGTGGCAGATATTTTCTACGTGAAAAGGATAGGAAAGATAAGGACAAATTTTAGCTCTAAATTCAGGAGAAACTGAAGTAGGCAGAGTGAATATAGCAGAGTGTCCACTGATAGGATGACTCACTTCAGTACGGCCATGAGAACATGCACTGTAACAAGTCTATAAGTTATTTTTCCCAGATAATTAAATATGCAAGTGCAATTAAATTGTAGATTTGTCAAGCTTAGTCCGTGTCAAAATAGGACTTAATTCAACGTTGTGTCTCCAGTAGAAGTTGTGTGCCAGACTATGTAAGAAATAACTCATTTAAAAGCTTGCTGCCATCTCACAGCACAATACGTTTGAATAAATGAAACAATCTGTGTTTTCAGATGAGGACAGGAATGCTTTTAATTCCCCTAAATATTTCTCATCATCAGGAAGGAGGGCTTTACCTCACCTGCAGTGCAATCAGTCTCTCCACTATCTTTTTGTACACATGATAATAAATCCAGCTTAAGTATGTTCACTTCTGGGTGAAATAAATTTCTGCCCAGAAGTGAGTATCTTCCCATTAAGTATAAATGGAACAAAGGTGAATGGTTCAGATATGGATGTATATATTTCATATGACTATATCTGATCCTATTAAACTCAGCCATGATGCCCCATCTGTGTCCCATAACAGTAGAATTTTGTACCTTTTTTTTTAAAAGATCTTTTAAATACATAGCTATAATGAGGTCCATGAAAAATGTATCATTTCAGCTTCCTTTTAAAAGGAAGCCCTAACAAGGTTTTATATCTATAACAGGTAAAACCAGCTTGTTTGTACACTTAGTTATTTTACATCCTGTCTAGGAAAACACAGTATCTGTAGGCTATTTAAAAAAATTTTGAATGGGAAGCTAAGTTTATATTTAATAACTTAATTTCCTAAAAATGTTCTCTGCCTAAATAAAAGAGAAGTAACTAAATATGGACTTGGGAATCTAACACAAACTTCCAAATTTTATACAATTTTTAACCTTATGGCTACAGAATAGATCAGTACATTAAAACGGCCAAAGGGAGAATTCTGTCACTTTTTTTTCTTATATTACCTTAACCTGGGAGTGTAGATGCTGTAGTCTACAGAAAATAATGCCTGCTTACTATAACAAGAAAAAAAACCCAAAAGTGACCTGATCCTCATGTAGCCACTGCAGAGCTCCTTCAGTGCTTCTTCACCCAGAGCCTGGGGAAAACACAGCTCCCTTCCCTGCTGTCCCCTCCAACAGCTGCTGCAGAATGTGATTAGGATGATGCCTTCTGTGGGGGAAACAAGTAAGCAGCTCAAAGCCCTGCCAGTCATGTCACATCCTCATTAGGACCTCAGATAGCTGGTATCCAGGGCATGAGTTTGTACCAGAGCCCTACCGGTACAATTCTCCATGCTCCACTACATCTGCCTGGCCCACTCCTCCTTCACCAGTTTCCTGTGGGATAACCGGCAGCACCTTCTCATCATGCATTGGGAGGGTACTCATATTCTTGGTTTTGTTTAGCCTGAAAAATTTTTTTGTTAGTTAAAAATGTCCTGTACCCTCTTTATGAGTTTAGATAAAATACGTGCTCAATAAATGTAAAATGTCAGTAAATGGTAAAACAGTATTTATAACTGGGCCAGTCGTTAAAGTGCAAAACACTGAGTTATAGTGCTGTGTTGCAGCTTTACGAATTATATGGTGTCTGAACAAAGAAATCAATATGTCACAACTTTGAATTACTTGGCACCTTTTAATTTCCAGAGATCATCTTGCTTCAGATCTTGACATGCATCACTGGGTCACACAGGAAACAGGCCCCCTGACAGCACTGGTTCCTGTCGTGCAGGGCTCAGGAGGCTACATGCAAATAGCCCATACAACAGATCTTTCAGATACCTGCCACTACACATTATTCATCCTTAGCTACATGCTAACATGCCACAGAAATGCAATTCAGTGCTGAAAATCTAGTTCACTGTGGTTGAGAAAGGGAGCTATTTACCTAGTGCTCCAATGTGGATTGAATTTGTGGTCTTAATCTCATTCCTGGTGAAAAAATTACTGGTTGGGTTTTTTTCCTCAAAAGTTATTTTACCATACACATTACTGAAGACTGAGTCACACAAAAAGGAAAGAAGTGGTGCAAAGGCTGAAGCAGCTTGAGACAGATCCAGGCAGAGTGGTTTGGGGCAGTTCAGGGAGGTGCTGCTGTGTCTCCTTGCTGCTCTCTACGTTACTCTCTGGTCAGCTGTGAGCAGGCTTCATTCAGTTTTTCATACCCAACAGTTATTAAAAAAAAAAAAAAAATCACATATTGCTTACTTGTTAAATTCTGTTTGCTCTTAAGCCCAGCCAAGCTGAGCCTGAGTACATCTGGGAAGCCTGAATACATTTTCTCCAGCTGCAGGTTTCAAGTGATGATTCCTTGCTTTAGAATTGACTTTTACACACACTCAGCTATTCGGTCAAATGCATACTCATGCAATATGCAAACACGGCATTAAAGGCGAAGGATTTTAAATGTTGGTATTTAAAATGCACATCTCCCCAGCACACGATAATGGTACTTTAGCATCAGCATTCCCCTCAGCTGAAAATTCCTTCTTCCTCCCTCCCCTCTGCCCTTAGGACTTGGGTTCCACGCCAGCATGCTGTCCCCCATGCTGAGCCCTGGTGCTCCTCATGCACCTCCTCACCACCCCAGAGCCTCCATCCTCCCCTGCTTCCTCCTGCTCTTCCCTTTAGTTCGTCCTCCCAGACACTGATGCATTTTTAGATTTCTTCAGGTCTAATGGTGAGGCCAAGGCTGTTCAATAAAGAAGACTCAGAAGTGGTATATGCAAACCACGTTCTTAATAAGCTTAGTCTTCTTAGATGGACTTGTTAACTATGGGGTATGTCCAAATAAGTAGTATGGGTGTTACAGCTCTTAAGGTTAAAAATTACATTGGTCAATCTGTAAGAAGAAAATGACCATATGCTACAGAAAGTCTCACCTGGGAGCTAGGTACTAAATGCCTGTTCTGAAAATAATGCTAAATATAATAGCTGTTATTGATCCCTTCTGTTCAGGTGGCACTCACTCTTTCTAGGCTACATTTGGTTTTCCCCTCTGCTAGACCTCAATTCTCTCTGCCAGGCCATCAAAAGCACTGGATATAATAAACCAAAAAGTGCTTTCTCTGGAAGCACAGTAATTGAGAGGGAGACAAAAAGATAAGTGACTATCTGAGGACCACAAGAGAGACTCTGGCTTACCCAGCACATAGATTTTGCGGGAATGGCAGTATATTTGCAGAGCCTAATGAAAGTGAGCCAGGAGTGCAATACGATCAGCAAGCCCTGTCACTGAGGCGTGGGATATCAGCATATTTACTGAAGAGGATTTCTACCTAGCACAACATGTTTAGAGGAGAGAGAGACAGAGAGACAGGGAACTGAGCCCAACTGATGATGATCTGCCACGAGAAGGAAAATGTCCTAGCTCCCTCCCTTGGCCTCTGCTTGCTGCCTTCCGCACTCCCTGGCCACAGCAGAGGCCTTCCAATGTTTCTCACTCACTTCCTATGCCAGAGAGGGGCTGTGCTGCTCCACAGCTGCCAGGGACAGCCCCAGTCCAGCTCCCCCACCACCAGCCCCCTTCCCAGCTGGCCAATGATGCTCGTGCACCAGCTGAGGTGACTCTCTCATATATTGGCATGAATCCCATCATGTATTTGCCCATTTTGGACTCTGATCTACAACTGGTATCACTCAAACATAAAATTACTTCAGAATGGAGAAAAAAGACATTTAAGGCAACTGCAGTTTACCAGAAGCCTTCCCAGATGCCTGTGTATCTTGCTGGCTCTTAAAGAACCTTGGATGTATTTCTATTTGAAGGTAAAGGCTTTCAGTTCCAGTTTATAAATGGCTCAAGACGTTATTAGACAAACCGAAATAAAGAATTGTGTAGAGTTTTTTTCCCCTTTTGCTTTCACTGAGGATCCTGAAACAGGAAGGCCACCTTGATGCTAGGAGGTGGGGTGTTTGTTTGTTGGTTTTGGTTTTTTTTTTTTTTTTTTTTGGTATGGCTTATTTTCCTACACTATTTCTGTTTCCAGGGTGTGCTGAAGGTTCGGTGACTGCCTTGCTTTTTTCCATCTCTGTGTAGATATGCCCTTTGCCCTGTGTAAACAGAGACAATTTGTGCTTACAGAGGCCTTTGCAGGTGCCCCACCGGAAGAGTGAGACTCGCTCCACTTTAACAGAAGTATTCATGTGCTAAAAGCTGCATCTGAGCTAAAGGACCTTGCTGAGCTGGCTCTCTGGCTCTCAAGCACCCTCATGATTACTTTCCTACACAGCCCCATGACTTTTGGGACATTGTTTCTCCTCCAGGTGATCCCGTTTTCTCAGTGAGGCATCCCACAGTCACGAGCCCTGTCTGTCTGTCCCCACTGTGGATCCCCGCGTCCCTAACCTGCACCCATTTGGCACCTCCCTTGCACTGAAGACTTATCGGCATTAACATCACAACGCTGCAAACAGCCTAAGAAGTACCTGATGATGAAACAAGAAAAATCTGGAATTTGCAGCCACTATGTTTCTAGGGAGTATTCAATAGTGTTTACTGCAGAAGAAACTGTGAGAATCAGTATTATGTAAGAATATTGTTAGGCTGCAATCTGGGCAGTTATATTTTTAACTCTATATAATGAGGTTAATGGCTTTTCCCCAATTTAAAGACAGTGGTCCTGTCTTTCTTCCTCCAATTCCCTCAAATCCATGAGTTCATGGCAATGAGTATCACTTCTGTTGTTTTCTTTGGTAACAATGAAGTAGTCTATTCCTATACATCAGCATATGATTCTTCCTTATTTTTTTATTTACTGTACTCTGTGAATTTCAGCAAAGGAAATGTAAGAATGCAAAAACCAAGCCAAAACCAAAAGACTCTAGCTTTTTTCATTGCACTGTGATCCCAAAAAGACAGTTTGGAGCTGAACTGTCAGACCACTCTCCTGGATCAAACTCAATAGATAGTCTTCCCTTCCCAAGATTAGGTCTTCATACAGCCATTCCTTTTTTTTCTTCCTCCAAGTAATCCTTGCTATTTGCTTACATCATGCACTTATTTTCCTAAATTGTTGCTCTGATTTTCCATAAACATAGACATTGCTGACTGACCACTGCAGCCCATCACATGTATTATAAAGGATGACTCTGAACTCCACTGTGGCCTCTGATTTCTGTCATAGTGTATTTTATACTCACACTTCAGTAAACACGTGATCTCAAATTGGATTTTTCTACAGATAAGCAGCTGGACACACTGTGCCACACTCACTGATGGAGAAATATGTTTAGCTTGACATAATTACGACAACCATCGACCATAGTGCCCAATGAGAACCCTTCCATTACGTGACATCCCTGGAGGCATATTCCCCCTTCAGCCATGCAGGCATTTTAAAAGCCTCTGGGAGCTGTGCAGTCAGTCTGCACGCTGATCTATGATGAATAAATGTTGCTCCAACAGTTTTTGTCAGTGCTAATTTACTTGCTTTGTTTGTTTGCTTGGGGTTTTAATAATAGTATTAAAAGTCTTTGCTCCTGGTGTATTTGACATTGTGCCATTGGTCCATTAGGATTTGGTTGAGTGTTGTGCATTATTTTTAATTTGCATTCACAGTGTGCACTGTAATAACTCCCTCTGAATTCTAGCAATGGATGCTGTGAATTTGTATTAACAGCAGCGCTGTTTTGTGCAACTGTAGTGAAATTCTCTGCAAAAGAATATTAACACATCATGTCTTTTAGCAAAGGAGATCAGAATTTCCAAATAACAACAGAGACTTGTCTTAGCAAATTGTTCCTGGGCTAATTGTAATGGAAGGATTTCAGCTTGGAGGGAAATCATTGACACAAGTGACTGTCGATGCCAAAAGTTTACATGGTTTCAAAAAGCAATTAGACACAATTATGGAAGAAAAATCCATGAAAGGCAACTAAACACACAGCTAGCTCTGGTTCAGAAATTCCCCAAGCCATTGATTGCTGGAAGCTGAGAAAGAGTCCTAGGGATGGATCACTGCACAGTTCTTCCCTAGGACTCTGCTACTGGGCACTGCCTGAAGAACACGCTGTTCCAGTCTGACCCAAAATGGCCTTTATCATGGTGTCATATTAAGATGTCTCAAGGCTAAGAGCCTTTAGGAAGAAAGGAGAATGGTGAAAAAAAATAATCTCCCTTCAGGTTAACAACTTGAAAGTTTTGGAGTTTCTGCATTAAAATCCTGCTTTGTATCTAATTGTAATTCAGATCCTCTTGTCCCCAGAAGCTTCCTTTGGAAAAGCATACACACCAGGCTGCACCACTGTCACAGGCACATTAGTGCCTGCATTGCCCTCAGTTGAGTGAAGGTTTGCACAGTGGCTGGCAGTAGAGCACTCATTTTCAGTAGTTACTGGCCTAGACTTTGCTTGTGCTACAAGATGCATTTTTGGCAATGAGTGTTTATCTGCCATGGGGCTGGATCACAACTCCTAAAGAGGAGAAGCTGGTTTCTCAGTCAAACTGAATAAAGAAATCTGGTGAAGCACACACAATACATTACTCTGACAAATAAAAAACCGTAGTTTACAACAGTGACAAATTTGTTAATTTTGTGCAGAAGAGGCAAGTCCTACTGTTGGTTAGAGCATGGTGCTATTAACACCAAGGTCATGGGTTTGATCCCCTCATGGGCCATTCACTTAAGAGCTAGACTTGATGATCCTTGTGGTTCCCTTCTAACGCACAATATTCTGTGTTTCTGTAAGTATGACATCTTAAGAGACTCTGAGAAACTTGAAGATTTCTCCACATGCCCTGATTTTTTTTTCACCCTGACCTTCTCTGGAGGGTGAACAGTGCCTGACTGGATGAGTCATCACTGGCACACTTGACAAACATCTCAAACCCAGGGTACAAATAGCTGCTTTTAAAGACCTAATACTTCAGCTACTCTCATGTAGATCTTAACGGACTGTTTGGTAGCTGAATTTAGTTATTAAATTATTATTTTAATAAAGCCTAATTTGTAAGTTATGGGCCACAAAATCCAGTCCTTGAAAAATAGTGGAAAACATTAGGGCAAGAAAAAAAGCTAGCAGCAACAGCCACACAAGGTAGTTATTGGGTTTGGACTTGACTTCTTGTTTTTGTTTTTCTTTTAATGTGATATAGGAATGCACTGCTTTTTTTTCCATTCTTCTTTTGTGAAATTACTGGGACAATTTGATGTCCTGGAGTTTGGCAGACGGCACCTCAGTTTTTGCTGCTTATCATTATGTAAAACCATGTTGCCCAAAACTGTGGGTGGAAATAAATGAAGAAGTTGTGAAACGCAATGAACCAATGACTTTCTCCCAGTTTGAAACATATGTTTCGGTTTTGTGAGTTTGTTGGAAAATTTTTTGCTAAAAGCGCTCACATTAGTGACTACACTAAAAATACCAAAATAGTCGTCTCACACCAACACCTCGCTCTGGGGTCTCTCATGCTTTGGCACAATGTGGGACTCCAGCTTCACTGAATATCTTTAGTTTCTTTCTCTTCCTAATTGTAACAGTCATCTCTCCTCCTATTTGCAGTAACTAACATCCCTATGACAGCCATTGCTTAGATGAGAAGGCAGCACTAGGAAAGCATTTAATGAACATTAATTGCTTCTTAATATGATTTAGCTGCTGGAAATAAGAAGGCTAAACTAGCTCCATGTGACCGGCAGCCCTACAGGCACCTCCACCAGACTCCTTTCGAGATGCAATCCTGCCAACCTGGGGGGGGCAGCAAGCTTTTCATGGATGATACCTAAAGCTGCATTTTGCTTTTCCAAATTAGCAGTTAAGCAGGGCTGTAGGAACTCAGCAACAAAGTCATGATGATACCACCTGGCTGATTAGTGATCTCTTCCTTCTGTGCAAGTCAGCAATTATCAATTCCCGCTGACTTCAGAAGCTAATGGAAATCAAAGGATGGGGGATGCTAAGATGCAGCAGCATCTAGCCACGAGGAGGAGGACAAGATGGCACACAGACTCTGCACACACTGTTATGTTTCTGTCTTTTTCTGTGTGGCATCTTTGGCACCTGTGCCTTGATCATTTTGACCCTCAACATTACATTACCTGACACCATCACTTCTGACAGGACAACACCATGTAAGAGAAACTTGGTCTTTTGAATCCAGCATTCCTGAATTTGAATCCTGATTTACCACGGATTCTCATCTCTCCCTTTAGCAGAGTCACTTAACCTCTCTACTAAGTTGCTCTGCCAGGAAATTAAGGCTGGTAAAACTTAAAGATATTGTGATGATCAATCAATACATGTTTGTAAAGTTGTTGGTAAACAACAAGCACCAAGTGCCAAGTCTAATTTAAACAGATATGATTTATAATCTTCCCATTTTCTTTGCAAGAACTTTATATGACACAAAGATTAACCTTCTGATCTTGGGAAAAAAAATCCTTACGGGTATTATAGACTAGTGTTGGCAGCAGACCTCTAACTTGAAATACGATGTCCTCACTGACATCACTAAATAACCCATGGATTAGCTGACAGTGATACTTCAGGACTCATGGGAAAACTGTGTTGCAGAGGGAAATAACAGTGACAGAAAAAAACCAAATTGTTTTCGGGACTGTAATTCTTAAATCTTCTTTCATTCAGAGCTAAAACTGAATACAACTAGACTGTCTAAAATGAAAGATTTATTGTTTTACACAGAGTATTAAATGGATATTATGAAATAGTTGATGCTATCCATTAACATAAGCAGGAGCCTTCAAGTTTTACAGAGGTAATGGTGGGATTGAAATTTCTAGTATCTGCTGATCAGTGAACATATGGGTACGTTGAAAAGCTTGACTGTTGGCCCCTACATGATCATATACAATGCCACCTGGTTTTACAGGATAAGCCTGAAGCAAGCTTTTGGGAAGTGGTGATGAACATCTTCATGTTCAAGACATTTATGATTCACAACAATCACAAACTTCTTCAGGAGTTCAGAAGTCTTTACAATGGCTTTGTTTATCTATTACAACTAAGCATCTCAAAGCCAAGAAGACAACTGAGCTGTGCTCTCAGGGGGACTGTGCACTGAGCCATCCAGATGCCTGCTACCCTGGGACACCAGCCAACAGCTTCTAGCTGCCTCCCACCAGCACCCACAGCACTGCTTACCAGCAAGCTAATGAATGCCCCCCCAAAATCATCAAATATTTCCCTGCATACCCCATCACAGCTGGTGCTGTGCTCTTCCTCTGATGCATCGTAGGCATGCTCCTTCTGTCATATCTAACCACTCACAATATCAAGTCCTTGTTACTTTATTATTAATATAGCTGCAGCAATGATCTTACTTTGAGGCTTTCCAGCCATTGGTTGAGAACAGAAGAGCAGCAGTTCCAAGGCTTAAGGGAATGCTCACAAATACAGAAAACATGAAGGACAGGGAAAAATCTGTGAAATCAAGGTGTCAGTTGGCTCATGACTGAAAGGCTGCTGTCATAGCATCTCTACTACTCACTCTTTTAATAAAGGGGGCCTAATTAATGGCACCTTGTCACCTTACTAGGTTTCTCATACCAAAGGCTGGCTCTGAAAGCAACATTGATTGCACCATGAGGTAGAGATACAAGCTTACTACAAAAACATTTCTTTATCAAAACCTCTACAAATCATAGACTAGTACAACATCTTGGGTTGGAAGGGACCTTAGAGATCATCTAGTTTCAAATCCCTTGCATATGCAGAACACCTTCCTCACAGCCCTATCCAATCTGGACTTGAACACTTCTGGGGATGGGGAATCCAGAGCTTCTCTGGGCAACCTGTTCCAGTGCTTCACCACCCTCATAGTAATGAATGTCTTCCTAAAATCCAATCTAACTCTGCCCCTTTTTGTTTCAAGTCGTTCCCCTTTGTCCTATCACTACAGGCCCTTGCGAAGAAACCCCTCTCCAGCTTTCTTGTAGACCCCCTTCAGATACCAGAAGGCTGCAATGAGGTCTTCCCAGAGCCTTCTCTTCTGCAGGCTGAACAACCCCAACTCTCTCAGTCTGTCTCCATTTCAGAAGTGCTCCAGCCCTCCTCCAGTCACCTTCATGGCCTCCTTCGGACTTGCTCCAACAGGTCCGCATCCTTCTTACGCTGGAAACCCTAGAGTTCCCCAGGTGGGGTCACTTTTATACAGCGCCCGACACGTTGCCTATTCTTAATTAAGAGCTATTGTAGTAGCAGTGCCTTCACCGCTACGCCCACGGGGCAGGATTAGCCACCCTCACCGCGTAAGCCCCGCACGCTGCTCCTGCCGCCGTCCGGCTCGGCGCCCCCTTCCCTTGTTAAAGTTCGGGCAGCTTTAGCTCCCTCGCACTGCTGGGCGGGCGCCCCTCCGCCTTCGCTACCGAGAACCGCCGTGAGCGCCGCTCCAAAGGCCGCCCCAGTCCTGCCCTCACACCGGGTGTCTCCCTGAGCCCGGGCAAGGCCGGGCCCCGAGCGGCGGCCGCGGTGTGAAGCGCAGGGGGGGCCGATGGCGGCGGCGCAGGGCTGCGGGAGAGGGGCGGAGCGCAGAGACCCTGTGGCTGCCATGGCCTCCTCCCCCTCCCCGCAGCCTCCCTTAAATACTATGGAGCGGCCGTAGCTGCGGCGGGTGCTGCTGCTGAGCGCATCATGCGGGCTGTCATCGCCTTGGCCGCGGGGCTGGGCAGCCTGCTTCTGGGCGGCTGCCTCTTGCGCCTGGGCGGCCAGCAGCCCCTCCGCGCCAGGTAGGGCGGCCGGGGGGCCTCGCCCGCTCTCCGGGGCTGGCCGGGGAGGGCGGAGGGAGCGGGACGAGCCCCGCGGGGCGCGGCGGAGCCCGGCGCGGTGCCCGGGGCGCGGGCGGTGCTGGGCTCGGGGTTTCGCGGGGAGCGGGCGGGTCGCGGGGAGGAGAGCGGCGCCGGTCGCGCCGGGTGATGTTCCATAGCCCGTTCTGACAACTTTGTTTTCCCGTCTCGCTTGCCAGGGGCTGGCAGGAGGAGCAGGCAGGAGTAGCTGCTGTCACGCCGAAAGTGGTGCGAGCCCTCAGGTCCCCCCTGACGCCCCCTCCTCAGACCGAGAACAGGTACGGGCTGCCCGCCCGCAGGTGGGTCCACGAGGACGGGTCTGCAGAAGCAGAAACTCACCTTCGCTCCAGTTCGTTCTTCCTTTTGGTTTGGCAGCTTAATCAGAGCGTTAGAGGTTATTAGAGAAAATGAGTCTGTTTTAACTGTAATGAATTATTTGCTCTTGGGCTCTCTTAATGACGGGTATCACTCTGACGTTGGGTTTGAGCCCAATAAAATGTTGCCCAGGGCAGTTTTGTTAATGTACAATGCAAAAGGTTCTTGCTGAATGGCATGTACTAGGTATCTTTTATTCTTCTTTCCAGGAAGGTGGAGCTGGGGCTGGGTAATACTGTTACTGGTTTTGTAATGTGTAGTTAGTTATAAATACAGATTTCTCGTTTAAAATCCATAGAGTGAAGGTGAGACATATGAAGCCTTTTTAATGTGGTGTGGCATCTTACATCGTGGGAGCCCTTTCGCTTGATCTTGAGTCTTGATCTTTACATCAGTGTAGATCTTTGCTTTACAGCCTGTTATATCTAATAGGCTGTAAGTCTAATAGGATGATAGCTGGTAAAATTAGCTGTGAAACAATCGCGTCTTACATGCAGGCAACTGTTGTTTTTGAGCTCTTGAGTCTTTACACACTGTAGGAAAACTAATAGTGCAGAAGAGGGTGGTGTAATCCACACATGAAATAATAAGACATATGAAGTAGTTTGCAATAATTTTTTGCTATTCTCTTTTACTTTATATGGCCTTTTTAACATTACATTTGAATGACTACTATATGTTAATATATATTATGATCAAAAACACTCAATAAAAACTAGAAAGAACTTAAGAATTGCATCTTTCATGGTAACTGTGATGTCCTGGTTGTACTAAAGTCAATGATGACAGTGCAGTTAACCTTACTGAGGCCATCATATCACCTAGTTTACCCAAATTTGAGTGCTTTCCCTAAGTGAACGCAAGTGATGTTAGTAACCATTGCAGTGTGCCCTAACAGTACATTTCTTACACATTTCCAGTGAGAGAGAGACCCTTTTGCTCCCTGCCTCAAAATGAGAGCTTTCACAAGCTGTAAGTTTATAGCATATTTCAAAATTAGAGTGAAACAAAAGGAAGAGGAACATTTGGAAAATTCTGTCTGCTGTTATGTGCTTCTAGCCTGTTTCTCTTTCCTGTGCTCATTTTTCCTGTTCCTTTTTTCTCTTCTTTTCCACTCTTTATAGTGTATTGGTTTTGCAGTATGTACTCAGTTCTTTCTTTTTTTAACTGTCACCCCATTCTTCTCTCCACTCTGGTTTGGGTTATGTCTGTGGTTTTCCCCTCGCCTGTCTTCTCACACTCATCCTTGCTAGTTTCTGAGCTACGTCTCTTTCCACTCAGCTCTGTGAGCTAAACCATGGAGTCAAATTGACTAGAAATGCTGGCAGAGAGCACTTCAGAGAACAGTCTAGCTAATTCCCATCTGCTGTTAGTACACTCACAACTGGAGCAAAGAAAGTGGAAGCAACACATACCAAAGAGAGCTGAAAATCCGTGACATGATTTTAACCTCTGTAAAAAGGCGAGTGAGCTTGAGATTTTTAAATACGTGTTTTTCCTTATTCTACTTGGAGGATTTTAGCACCAATTTAGATCTATTTTTGATCAAGCTGAAATTGTATTTCTTATGACTAAGTGACTGCAAAAGTTTGACAAGTAAATAGTTCATCAGAAGATATTACATTTTACTCCAGCTCCTATAACTGTAGTGTCTTTGGAGGAATGGCTTGCCAGCTAAATCCAAGAGTGGATGTGCTTTCTTACCTGTGACTATGCTCAGTAAGCTGGCCTGACAAGAGTTTGTGGTGCATCTTTGGCATATGAGGAAGGACAGAGAGCTTTTGGACTGACCAGGAACTGTTACTTAATCCAGGGAGCAGCTAGACTGGGCAGGGAGCCATATTGGAGAGGTTTGATCTAGCCAGGCAGCAGCTGGACTGGGCCTGGCTAAAGGCCATACTGGAGAGGTTTGATCCAGAGAGCATCTGGACTCATTCAGGAGATTCAGACGAGTCCCTCAGTGATGGAAATGAATGGTTTGGACAATAGAAATTAGATTCCAGTTTGCAGTGGGATTTTGCTGTAGTATCCGTGAGTGCATCAAAAGGACAGTAGAGTTCCTTGTTGAAATAGGTTGTACAAGGGTTAGTGAACTTTTGAATTGCATGAGGCTATGTTAGTATATTGATGCATAAAACTAAGAACAATCTATTCGTGCAGACTTCCCAAAGTATAGTTCTCTTAAGCTACCCTGATCATTTGAATGACACAGCTGTATTATTGATAGCAATGTCCTTTTCTGCATAAGAGTAAGAGGATGTGCATGGATGTTTCTAGGAAAGAAAAAAGAAAAAAATCAAGCCTGGTTGTTATCCTTCTTGATCTCTCACTATAAGTAATCTACACAATCTTGACAGTCACCAGCTAATCTTCTTATCATGATTTACTTTGCTGTTGGAGGCATATTTGTAACCAGACATCTTCTGAAGAATCTCTAAGGTCCTATTATTCTGTTGCCTCACAGTACTGGAAGCTAATCTGTTCTTTTACTTTGAGTAATTCTTTTAAAAGGATAAAACTGAGAGATGAAAGGATGAAAAGCAAGGAATTGGATCAGACTGTCATAGATATTTAGGCAGCTATTATGCGCAGCAGTGTTTAATTAGGTGGTGACCAGGCACCTAAAGTTCTCTGAAGATCTGCGTCTTAGTAAATAACCTTGAAGATCCTCTTACAGGACACTCCTTACCACTTTTTCTTGTTAAGTGTTAGATAACCTGAGCAATGTGACTGCCCCTAGACTGTGATGTCCAGTTTTTGCTTGGGTTTATTTCCCAGCCTGTTAGTAGGGTTTTGTTACTGAAAAGAGGCCATTGTTAGTAAGATTTGTCTAATAGTCCCCAGATTTATTCATGAAATCAGCATCATTTACATTGCAATACTATGGTTTTCTGGCAAAATCTCATGTCTCTGCTTAGTACCACCCTCTCAATTTTTAAGCTGTAACTGCAAGTACAGCTTAAACTTTTTTTTAAGCCAACAGTACAACCAAAAGAAGTAGTCTTGCTGTTTTCCCACCTTTAGACACTTGGTCTTCCCTTCCACCCTCCTTCCCTCCTCAACTGTGTCTGTGCTAGCATATTTGTTTGTGTAGTCACAGCATTAATAGCAAATCAGAAAACTCAGTTCTGCTAGTGCTTATCAGGGGAGGGTGACAATAATAAGAGGAGATAGGTAGTCTTTTCTTTGTTATTAGGCCCAGGGTGTGCTATATTAAGCGTAGGCAGAAATTCTAGCTCCTTTTGTACTGCTGAGAACATATAGCAGATAAATAATACTGGCTCCTGCAAGGGAAGTGAAAATAATTTTCTCTAGCACTATTTATATATCCTTTACGTACAAGTAACAGAAGGCAGCAGTACCCTGAAGAACTGGCCACCTTTACTCTCTTATTCTGTTGTGTTGCCAGTTGCATTCACTTACTATTTCTGTAGCTTACTCTGTTTTTGCACGTCCGAGGCAAGCACAAGATTGTTGGGGTAATTGAACAGTGGGAGGAAGTGATTGAGAAGCTGTGAGTAAACAAGTTAGTATTAATACAGTGTTCGCTAGTGTTGATTTCTCCAGTTCCTCTCTTACCAGCAGATCTTTATGAAGGCCTAGAAAATAAAACAGCTATACTTAATTAACTATGCTAGAGAGACCTGTACATTCTGTCTCCTGTCAAAATATTGCATTTGGGCACTCAAATGGGAAAGAAGAGACAGGCTAATACCATCGTTATGAACAGTAGCCTAGTGTATTGCACAAATAATTCGCTACAGTTTAGATTAGTCAGCAGTGGTGTCCACTTCGCTAATTTTACTGCTTTCTTAGTATTTTGTCCCTTCTTTCCTAAGTGATGCATGCAGACCTATTCTAAGGGCACATTTTAAACACGTCTCATGTATTAGTTTTGTCTAAATGAATAGGTGTTCAGCTGAAAGCTGCTGCCAGGACATATTTGTGTTCTGACAGTGGTGAAAGGTTTCCCAGACTTTCTGTTTACTTGGTCCAAGTGAAACTGCTCTGTCATTCTGTCAGTTGTCTGCTATTGTGACATGATTTTAGTGTAAGTACCTTTTTCTTTTCACTTTACCCACCATGAGGCTCTGAATGTTGCTTGTCATGTTACCTGCCAAGCAGTTTATGGATTTTATAAATAAAAAGTATCTGATATTATGTGTAACTCTGGTGAATGCACTGGAGGGTCTTTCAAATAATCTAAAAATGCAACTTGTCCTAAAGACCTCAGTTAGCATTTCTTGGATAAGCAAAACCTCCATGGGAACTGGAACGAGGATAGTAGGATCAGTCTCTTTCACAGTTACTGTGATTAATGTCTCAAGACAAATTCTTACTCCCATGGTTTGATAAAGCCATTTTTATAGTCCATTTCACCAGGAATTTAAATTGTGTATTGCCTTATTAATCAAGGTGTTGTGAATTTTAAAAACATCACTATATTCTTATCATCTGATTAATCTGAAATAGTGTCAAAGACAGAACACTTAAAAACACCCTTCCTAAGGAAGTATGGATTACTTTTTTTTAATAGTATTCAACTAATAGATGATGCAATTCAAATATAAATTAGTCTCTTCAAGGGAGAAATTAAGACAGAAGGTATTCACAATCTGGACAGTGTTATTCAGTGCCCCTTTGGTAGAAAGATATGAATGTGCAGTTTTGCATGCACAAGTTATCCTTTTTAGCTGGAGATGCTCATTGGGAACATGTTCAGAGTTCCCGTGCTGCTTCAGAAGCACAAGAGCTGGAAGCTATAAGAAAGAAAGAGCAACAAGTAGATCTGCTGGGAGTGGAGTGAATAAAGCCAATGAGTGGGATTATCCCTTACTTTCAGTGTAGACTTATTAGGGAGGTGAAATTCTTGTTGCTTTCACTACTGCCAGACAGTCCAGTTATGAGCTCTCGAAAATCTCATCCCACATTCTTTCAGTTGTTTCCAGCTGATTTTGTGGGAATTCTAGAGGAGTGGTCTTGCAGTCTTGGGCGTATCTTTGTTATGGTACAATATACAACACTATATTTCCTTTTTCCGTCTGCCTTTTTTTTTTTTTTCCTTTGCCTACCATTCATCTATCTTATGCCCATCCCTTTTCTTACTCTGATAACTGTTTGGGATTGATTTTGGTTTTGTTTTTAAAGGGCTTCCTTTTTCTTTCCCTCCCTGCTTCCCCAGAACTCCATGTTAGCCTACGTACTCTCCAGTAATTCCCTGCACTAAGGCTCTGTATGTCTCAGGACTGAATGCTACAGGAGCAGCAAAAGGGACCATGGGCTTTCCAAATAGTTTCTCTGCTTCTTATTCTAAAGGTGTGATCCTTGTCTTAAAAGCAGTCTAAAGATCTGCTGTTTTCCTGAGAACAAAATATAGAATCAAAACATGCTGATAAATATGGCACATGATCTTAATCTACTGTGGATTTATTAAAGTACAGATGGTGTACTTTCTGAGTTCCTAGAATTACCATAGGAAGTATGTGGTCCTCAAGCTGTTTGTATATGATTAAAAAAACCCTCTGTTTTTCAGATTTTGGCCAATGAGGTTGGCTTTGAGAACATCTAAACCCTAAGGGAAACGCAGCTGAAATTTCCCTGTATTGTCAGTTTTATAAGCTCTAGCCAACAGAATATAACAAGGTTTCTACTTCAAGTTCTCATTTAGCTTAATAGTTTGCAAAATTAGTTGAATGTAGGCTGTTATGTGCATTATTAGACATATCATCTAATTTCATTGCAGAAGTTTTAACGCAGTTCTAAGTATTGAACAAAGACTGTCGTCCACTAAGTCAGGTAAATTCATTTAGTGATAAATGTTGCCTAGCATAATTGTCCTAAGTGATCAGAAATTTAATCTGAGTGTGATGTCTGCACAACTCTGCCATGAATAATGCAGTGGAAGTCTGGACTGCCCCTTGCACACCCCTTTTTGTCTGAATGCAAAAAGATTTTGCTTGTGAAGCAGAGGCCACTCTGACAAGGAAACAGAAATTTAGAAATATAACTTTTAATAGAATGAGTCATTGTTTTGCATTGCCTTGCACATAAAATGTCTTATTTTCATACCTTTTTCGCTATATGAAAAGCATTTAGTAATTTTTTTTGTGGAAAAAGCCACAGAAGAAGCATTTCGGTGATCTACAATGTGTCTGCATTATATGAATAAACAATTTTGATTAAAGTGTCTGTCTGGTTTTCCCTACAGTTGTATTATTTTTAACCAAGCTTTACATACATCATGGAAAAGGAAGGAAAGATTCCTTGTTCCTTTTTTCTCCCCTTGATGGTTGTAAAAGTGATAGTGAGGATTTAATGACATCAAGGATTTATTTGGCTTATTTTTTTCTCTGAGTTCTTCCTTTTAAAATTTTTCAAGTCTTGAAAATGTGTGCATAAAAAACAATTACTTATTAAAAAAATGAGGCAACTTGCTTGTTTTGATCTTGCATGTTTTAAAAGACTAAATGTCTGTTGAGCAAGCTTGTATTTGGGAGAAGATTTATTCATAGCTCCACAGATCTCAGGACATAAGTTATTAGGAAGCTACAAGAGCATGGTAACGATTCTCTGCACCCAGTTGAAACCCACTCCTGAAAGAATGTTGGTTCTCACCGATGCCTGCAAGTGCATCTCTCAGGAGCTGATCAGATCTAACAGCCTGCTCTGACTTGGTCATCCTGGCAGGCTTCGTGTGTTACAGAAGGTCTCCTCTGACCAGCTGTGGCTTAGGGGGGCTGGGGCCACTTCTCAAATCGACATCCAACATTTTAGGTTTTAGCTATAATGAAAGACTTATTTGCAGCACTAACATGCACTTGGCTTATATCAATAGTTCTTTTTATTTATTTGTTTATTTTTTAAGATGCTGCTAAACTTTGCCTGTAGCCATTTCTCTTCCTTCGAGCTGCAACTGCAGAGTAATCATTTGAGGTTACTGAGTTAAAGAAGTAAGTGAGGAATGATTTAGTGCTAACTAAATTTGTTTGGGAACTGGAAATGGCCTACCAGGTTCTTCAGGGCCTAGCAGAACCATTCAGACCAAGCTGCAATAAACCTGTCTGCATAAATGACATAGGCAGAATATTTGCTGGCACTTACTGTGTGAAATCTGCTGAGTTGTTAGCTTTGAACTGTGTTCTCTGAGAGCCTTCTGCCATTTGTATGTCACTCCTTGAGAAGGAATTAAATGAGGAACTGTATGCAAAGACAGCCAAGGAGCTCTCAGTAGGCAGTGTGAGCTGTTACTATAAAGTCACTGCAGAACTGAAGGGACAGAGGTGTATGTTATGTTGTCTTACCATTGCCCTCAGCAAGGGGTGTGCAGACTGGATACTTCCTCAGGGGCACTAAGTGTATACTTGGAAGAAGTTCTTGGTGGTGGAAAGAAAGGAAGAGAGCTGATGTCTCTCCTCTGCAGCCTACATCCCATGTGAATTGCTCCTATGAAGTGACTGATTCACTAGAACATTCATGTGGAGTGGAAAGAGGAGGAAAGATGGTTCATCCTTTTCCTCCCATCAGCTATGAACATGACAGTTCAGCAGCAAAATAAACAAGCATATATTCTTCAGTCATTCTTCTCATTTGAAGTGTTTAAAAAGACAAGGCTCAGAGGGGACCCTATTGATACCTGAAGGGAGGGTGCAAAGAGGATGGATCCAATTTCTTCTTAGAGGTGCTCAGTGACAGAACAGAGGCAGTGGGCACCAACTGAAACACAGGAGGTTCCCTCTGAACATCAGGAAACACTTTTTCACTGTGAGTGACTGAGCACTGGCACAGGCTGCCCAAGGAGGTTGTGAAGTCTCCATACTCGGAGATATCCCAAAGCCATCTGGACATAGTCCTGAGCCACTCTCTCTAGGTGGCCCTGCCTAAGCAGGAAGATAGGACTAGTGACATCCAGAGGTGCCTTGCAACCTCAGCCGCTCTGTGGTTTTGTGGCTTGAAGTGGCATCTTTCCCAAGTAAGGTCTTCAAAATCAGCTTGTCAGAAATCTTGTTACTAAGTGGTTTCTGAGTTGTAACAGATGAAGGCAATGGAGTTTTGGTCCATTTCACTAAAAGCAGTGATGGTTCAGAAGCAGAGCGCATTGTGTACAAAGCAGGAAGACCCTTTCTCTTTGTGTGTGAGTGCCTCTGGGCAGAGATGTCTCAGTTCTCTGTTTCTCAGAACAGCATGAGTTCTCTTCTCTGCTGCAGCTCACACCCCGAAGGGAATGACATAGCATCTCTGTCTTCTGTGTTACTACTTCTGTTTTGGACAAACCGGTTGCAATGTCCAGGTGCTCTGTAAATAGTGAATCAGTGGAAAGAGCCAAAAAGGACAGGGGGTGGCAGGGAGGAAGATGGTGAGGGGCAAGCAGAATAAAAACACCAGAGGAAAAATCTTCATGATAAATGGCAGTCCGCACAGCAGAAGGCTGATGGCAGAAGAGGGTGGTTGTATGAGATGGAACATAGATAAGGGGTGAACTGAGGTGAATGCAATAAAACTTGGTATCTCAGTCATTTAGTAATTTACATCTCAGTCTTCTGCCAGGGCTGCCAGAGCATGAGGACCACACAGGAGTTTGGTGAAAATAAGACAGGAACTAAAGATCACTATCTGACGCTTGCCTTAGGTCGTTTTACAAATATTTACCCTCTCTGTGTAAATAAAGAATAAACAAGGCAGGAAGTATTACACTCAAGTCAGTAAGTTAAGGTCCAAGCACAAAGATCCACTTCACCTGTGGTGTTTTCTGTACGTATTATATTGGCTCTGAACATTGCATTTTGTCAACAACTTTAGGAAATCACATCTGCTAAATATTTTACTAGTGAATATTTTAAATATCTTCAAAACATAATGTTCAAGATGCTTCCCATTTAATTTATTTTTTAAAAAATTACATTTGCTGATTACAGTGTAAAACACAAAATATAATTCCTACTATGAAATAGGGTTCTTTCAAAGAATTGGATGTTTTATAGTTCCTAGCAGCAAACTCCCTGTTTATAACAAGAACTTCACAAAAGCAGTCAATAAGATTTGTTTGGTAATGTTTTCAGCTAAATCAACAGTTATTAATCTTGTTGTCATAGCAAAGTAAATGTGACAGCATTGTTAGAATATGTTCTCTCTTTTAAAGTTTGTTGCTTTATCTCCTACTCCCCTCCCCTTTTTAACAGAACAACTGCTAATAAAAATGGAATTTACCAGTTTGAACAGGCTTCAAAATGTAAGGCAATTCAGGACAACATTTTGTCATCATCTATCAAGAAGAAAAGGTAGGTGTTTTCTGTGCTTTCTGCTTTGTTTGTTTTAAATAGAAGGGTAAGACATTGTCCTTTTTACATAATTACTCATATATTCATGTGAAGCTATACAACAGGAAACTGAAATTGTTCAAACAATATTTTCTGAATTTTTTCTTATACATGGATAAGATTTATTCAAGATTGAATTTATTTTTTTTTTACTTTAACAACATAAGTCAACAAAATTTCTTCTTGTCAGTTAGCAACATTATATTCCAAGTTGTTCCAAAAAGATGGAGTAGAATCTGTGAGGTTACTTTGGAAGGTGACGCTCTAGAGAGTGACAAGAATTTTAGCAGGGCTGATACCAAAGTTGAGGGGTTTCCATGTCAGAAAAAGACAGAACAGCAAGTTGAAACTCAAAAAATTTTTCTGCCCTCTCTTCATTTTTCATTTAAAGATCTTTCACCTGTTTCTGTCACCATACTTCCAGCAACCTCTCTTACTATTATTATTTCTCTATTTATTTCTCCTTTCCATCTCACTTCCATTCTCTTTAATGTCTTGTCCCATGAATATTCCACCTCATTAGCAACACTATCATTAACGTTTTTGCTCTTGAAAGTTGGAACACCACTATGTTACTGGTGCACTGCTAGTGAGAACTGAAACACAGACTGGAAAACAGAGGTCAAAGAATGCTGAAAACTTGAGTGTGTAACAGCAAGATAAGGATGACCATTCACTGTATTGCCTTCAAAATGCACTTAGCAATATATAAATGCTGTTGTTTATCCCACACATTACAAAGTTGTACAGGCTGCTGAGCTCTTCATACTGAGAGCATTTTGGAGCTGAGATTATAGGAGAAACTTTACAAAGTGCAAGATGTTTATTCTGTGGCTAAAGAGAAAGGGATCACACCTTTTAATGAGGCAAAAGAGGAATGGGGCAGGTAGGGAGAGAAACGGATGCTTGGAGTGAAGGAGCAATGGATTGCTTTTTGCCACGAGTATTGTAGCTATTGCCCTTCACTGAGAGGAGCTGCAGGGATCTTTGTTGCTTTTTCAAGGTGTGACCCACAGACATGGTATATAAATGCATTGTATTGCAGTTCTAGACTTTCAGGGACGTTCTGGACACTCTTGCCTCTTAAGTTGGCAGAAAGGGAAAAAATTACTACTTTAGAGCTTGTCAAATGATTTGAGAGTAAAAAATGCTATGTAAGTGGGAAGTTATTATTATAGCAGGTATGTGCTGGTGGTGATAAAAAGCCTGAAATACTGAGTTTGGCTGGCAGTTTTCCATTTTTATTCTAGAGCAAGCCCTGTGCACACTCTCCCGAGGGTTTTTAAAACTGATAGTTTTTTTAGTAGTAGTAAAGTGTCCAAAGGCAAAATGGATCCTCCCGTTCTCTTGCATATCCTGCTATTGTATTTCTTACTTGTTTTTTTTTCTTAAAGATAACCTGCTAAATAGGAATATATCCTTTTTTCACTTTTGCCACTCAGTCTTCCTTCTAATTAAAATAGTTTTTTAACAAGTTTAGTTTTAGCAAGTGAGGCTGCATCTGTCTCTCTCTTCTGACATTTTACCTGTTGTCTCCATACTATCCCAACACTTCTGCCCCTGCTGTTGTCCTACAGATATCTGCCAAAAATCAGAAGGTACTTGTATTTTGTCATAATGTATTTTGTAATATTTTGACTCTGCATAATAATTCCACCTTAGCCATTGCAGTTAATGTAGAAGGTCACTGTGTGCCTGACAAATACTGAAGGCAACAAAAAAAAGCGCCTTCCAGATGTTATTTGTCAGTAAGCTCATACAGTATGAGTTTCTATGACAGCAAGTTATTATAACGGTTGTGGTGCAGGTGGCAAACAAAAACAGGACAAAACATGTTTCATTCACTATTCTCAGCACTGTAATAATTGTCTTGTCCAAGTATTTTTATAGTTCAATTTACCTGAGCCTTTTTATTTTAATAATAAAACCCCTTTGGCATCAGTGAATATGTGCTGTAGGCTTCTGGGTGCCAGAGGAAATATATGTATTGTCCCAGCTCTTTAAAACGGATCACTGGAGAAGACGACTGTCTGGGTTAGAACAGAGCCGTGAAATGATTCCCTGATGACCTTCTGGTCTGATTCCATTGGAGGAGTGAGTCCCCAAGGCTCCTTTAAAGCAGGAAATTTTAAAATCGGCTTTCTGAGAAGAAAACAAAGCTTTCTGGGCTGTAAACTGAGCTGCAGCAAATCTCAGAGCTTCAGTTTGGGTCTTAAAAAAATTATCTATAGGAATATTGCCTGTATTCAAGTAGAGTTCATTTCATGGAAGCTTCATATTGATGTGAGCAGATGCCTTGCAGAACTGCCACAGTTGGGAGCTTCTGTCCCCCAGGACAGCGTGCTGGGATGTCTCTGCTCCCTGCAGCACTGTGCCAGCTGGCAAGGATGAGTTGTGACAGTCTGGAGTGCCTTTGTAAGTCACAAGAAGAGCTAAACTGGATGCACAGGGCAAGCAGAGGTGGCGTTCTGACTTGTAAAGACCTGAAAGTGGTGCTTTTCTGGATGAGCTGGTTAACTCCTCCTAAAGCAGGAGTCATTCCATCCAGCAGACAGCAGTGGAAAACCTGCAGTGTTCTTGCCTTTGTAATTAGTGTTCTTACCCTGTGTGCACCTTCTGTTATGCGTGTAAGAAGGTCCTTAGTTTCTGACAGTGAGTGCCTGTGTTTCCCATGAGCCCTCAGAACCAGCATTATGGGTGGCACTTTCATTTTTCTCCTTA
>NW_020955994.1:427984-429089 GCF_003031625.1 Empidonax traillii | reverse complement strand
ATCCAGCAGACAGCAGTGGAAAACCTGCAGTGTTCTTGCCTTTGTAATTAGTGTTCTTACCCTGTGTGCACCTTCTGTTATGCGTGTAAGAAGGTCCTTAGTTTCTGACAGTGAGTGCCTGTGTTTCCCATGAGCCCTCAGAACCAGCATTATGGGTGGCACTTTCATTTTTCTCCTTACCAAATGTTTTCCTGCAACTTATTAATAACTTGTCAGTCCATGCAATTTCTTTCTGAGCTGATGGTAATTTTTCTTTTAATTTATGACTCTGATCTTCATCTTATCAATGTCTGTAGGCTAGACTTTGTTTTTTCTATAAATTTTTTCTCCTGGATGATGATAGCCTAAGTAACTCTTCATGCTCTGTTATCCTATTAATTTTTGGAATTTTTTCTTAAGTCCCTGCATCTAAGACTTATTTAACATTTTCCCTTGAGGAACAAAACTAGATGAGTGATTCACTGTCAGAATAGGCTATTTTGGTCCTGTGCTTTTTTTCTCATCCTCCCCCTACACACGCTCCCTACCCTGGCCTGTGCTGGTACTGACACTTCTCTGACCTCATGGTGAGTCAATTTAGGTAGCAGCTTCAGCAGGAAAGTAGTTCCATTTTCTCTGGCTGCAGTTCCAAGGTTGATAATGCAACATACCAGCAGGCAGCTGCCAAAATAGGAGGGCCTTATTCCCAGTTTTTCAACTCCCATTACTCGTTGCTTGTACTAGCTGCAGTGTTTGATGGAACTTCTCTTGATCTGGTTTAATACAATCAGGGAGAAGAAAATGTATATAGTATTTTTTGTATATGTAATATATATGTATAGGGAGCCCCCGGTGGTCCAGGGGAAAATACACTGCACTGTCACTGCAGAGACCCGGGTTCGATTCCCGGTCGGGGCCCCTCCCCGGGCAGTTGGAACTCGTTAGCCCTGTAAGGCAATCCATCTACGTCCTGAGGACCTCGCTGCCACTGTCCAAGCGTGCTTGGCCCCGGCAGATGAACCTCAGGATTAAAGGGTGGGCTCAGTTCCGCGCACACTGTGTCTCACCTAAAAAATCCAATGCGCAGGCTGGAAGGTGTAAAGACCTTCCCCGGTTCTTCGTTCGC